>NW_026779471.1:0-99138 GCF_030144855.1 Hypanus sabinus
AGAGATTCACCAGATTGATTCCTGGAGGACGTTGAAGTCTCAGTGATCGTCTTCACATAAAACAGAGACCGGCAGTTGTGTGGAGACCGAAGGGATCGAGGAAATGAGGATAGGGTATAAACATGTTGCTGAGATGGGAGAGCCGCCGCCATCTTGTTGATGGTTTGATGGGCTGAATGGTCACCTCCTCCTGTTTCTCACTTGATGTTTCAGTGTTCCTGTCCAGTGAGGCTCCGGAGGAACGTGAGTAGAAATTAGTGTTTATAAACGGAGAAGTGATTTCAATGAAACCTGCACAATTCTTCTTCGGGTGGGAATTCAGTGTCGGACCGGGATGAGAATTGATCCAGTAACTCTGAGAACCGGGTGGTGGAGCGATGGGGACGGCGAAGATGCAGAGGGAGATATTAAAAATGTAGCTGGGCTAAATATGAAATAATATGTAAAATGCGGCCTGTAGATCGGGCAGTGTGTGAGGGGCGAGGAGCAGAGTCACCGGTTCAGACGGGAAACCCTCCACCCGTCACGTGATCCAGGTTCTCACTCCCATTCCAAACGCAGATCTGCAGCATCTGAGGTTTTCGCTTCCGAAGCCCCGCCCCCACTCTCACAGTCTCCGGATGGGCGGGGTTTTCGTTCCGTTCTCTGTTGAAGCGGATCGTCGTCTGGGAGCCGGAGGACCGATCGCTGTCTGCGGGAACAATTGATCAAGTTCTCATCGGTGGGTATTGATAACCGGTCACTACGGGTAAACGTGACCTACATTTTCCCATCGGTGAGTACGGAAGTCGATCCCGGGGGAAGTTGGGCACCTGATGATGGGCAGGGAGTCCCGTTAACATCCTCGAACCGGTGGTCTCGTCCCGCTTCCTGGACACAACCTGTCGTGGTCGGTCCGGGTTATGGGACCTTCACACTGAAACGCCTGAGATGAGCCGCCGCTCAGCCCCTGGTGTTCTGGTCCCAGGAGAGGGATGAGGTGGTGATGCCGAGACTGAACCCATCCATTAAGATGTACCTGGGGAACTTTAGCTCCATCACCCGGCCCGGTATCGGATCCAAACTTCACCTGTATGGATGCCTGGGGTCGATAATTGTTTTACTTATTTGCAGCACACTGGAAGCGGCCGTTCGGCCTGTTGTGTTCTTGCAGACCGCGAGGGTTAACCAGTAATCGCACCCTCGGGACACTCCTCCACGTGTATGAGTAGTTTCATCTTTCCCAGTTCAGACAGGACAGTGAGATCCAGATCTCTCACGTCCTCTCGGGGGACTGGGAAGTTTATTTCAATCTTCTTTCCATTGCTACGGGTCGCCGAAATGCTGACAGTGTTCCCGATATCTGGCCCTATTAATGAGAGAATTAAGCCTTGTTCATTTATCTGGGTTTCTCGGAAAAGTGTCCACTCCCTCCAAAATTTCCAAAGGAGCAACCCAGGCTGTCTAATATTTCCACACGATTGAAATGGAGAATCTTTATTTTGTACAAAGGTAAAGTGAAAATCGTGTCTCCGGTATTGTCCACACAGATCAATACATTGCAGCAGTACATTGAGGTAAAACAAATCATTCTGGTTACAGAGAAAGTGCAGTGCAGGTAGATATGTGGTGCAAGGTCTCATCGATTTAGACTGTGAGGTCAGGAGTCCACTCATCACGCTGTTCGCTTCTAACAGCAGAATGGACACCGTCCTTGAGCCCGGTGGAATGTTTCTGTTTTGTTTTATCTTCGCCCCGATGGAGCATTAGAAGTGAGAATGTTCAGTGTTGTGGGGATCTTTCATTATGTTGTTTGCCTTACTGAGGCAGTGGGAAGTGTAGACAGAGTCCATGGAGGGGAGGTTGGTTTCTATGATGTACTCAGCTGTGTCCACAGTTCTCCGCTATTTCATTCAATTAAAGGAAGAGCAGTAGCCGTATGAAGATGTGAAGTATCGGGATGGGATACTTTCTACGGTGCATTGATAAAGTGTGTAGAGTAGAAAAGGGCATATACCAAAGTTCTTATTGTTAGTTCTGGTTTGTTAAATTGCAATCTGTTATCTACTATCTATTTTCTATCATCTAAGGATCTGTGCATTGCGGGAGGATCATCAGAGATTGTCCTCGATCCCCTTATCTCATCTGGCTCCATCTGCTCATCCCCTGCCCACTTGGTTCAATCTCTGTCGAGCCTGTATCCCACCACCTGAAAGATATATATCAACCATCTTGTTCAACCTCTGTCCAGTCTGTATCCCACCACTTCAATGATACATATCAACCATCTTGTTCAACCTCTGTCCAGTCTGGATCCCACCAACTCAATGATATATATCAACCATCTTGTTCAATCTCTGTTCAGTCTGTATCCCACCACCTGAAAGATATATATCAACCATCTTGTTCAACCTCTGCCCAGCCTGTATCCCACCAACTCAATGATATATATCAACCACCTTGTTCAATCTCTGTCCAGTCTGTATCCCAAAGCCGCAATGATATATTTCAGCAATCTCTCTTTCAAACCTCGTCTTCTTTGTGAAATTTTGTTTTGCATCTTTTCCAGGATATTTTTATATAGACAGGACTACTAGAGGTTTAATTGAACACAGCACGTGGCAAGGTAAAAGCAGACATTTCAATTTTAGTTTCACCGTTACAAAATGACTGCAGTATTAATCTTTGTCATTATGGAGCTCATAGCATCTGATGTTGAGTTTGTTATTTCCTTTTTCGGTTATTTTGGGTGAGCCATTTCCTCCGTTTCCAGGGTAACAGCCTGTCAGAGCTGCAAGAAGAGTTGCACTTCTTTATCGCTCTGTGGTCACCGCCTCTCAGCGTAGAGTGGCCTAGGGAGCAAATGTAACAGAGTGATAGTGGGAGGAAAGGATGCTGTGAGCATTGACTGTATGGAATGCAATACACCAGGGGCGGAATGAACTGAGAACTAGCAAATTGTTTGGTGTGGGGTGGCATTTACAGTTTAGGGTGACCATCAGTTACTGTCTATGCATTGAATTGAAGAGGGAGAAAATACTACAGTTGCAGGAAATTTAAAGTAAAGAGGAGGAAGTGCTGGAGACTCTAAGCAGATCGGCAGCATCTTGGACAGTCTCAGTTCTGGAACTGGGTCTTCTACCTTTTGTCCTTTCAGTCTGATGTACTGATTTCCCAGCATTTTCTAGTGAATGGCAGGGCACCAAATGTTGTGGAACAGAGCGATCTGGGAGTACAAGAGTACAGTCACTGAAAGTGGACGGGCAAGTATAGAGAGCGGAAAAGAAGGCTTTAATCATGCTGGCTTTCATCAGTTAGGGCATTGAGTTCTGGATTATGGGCATTATATTGTTGGTGTCGCTACACAGAGTATTATGTACAGTTGTGTTCACCCTACTGTAGTAAATATATTATCAAGCTGGAGAGGGTGCAGAAGAGATTGCTGAAGATGTTGCCTGGACTACAGGGCCGAGTCGTAGGAAACATTTGGCGGAGCTGGGTCTTTAGTCCAGATGAGAATGAGGGTGACATTGTAGGAGTCGATGAAATCAAGATGGAATATAAATAATGAGGTTGGATGTGGTATTTTCCCCAGGATTCAAGATTCAAAATTGTTTGATGTCATTCCAGTACACAAGTGTAAAAGAGAACAATATAATTCTTAATCTGGATCCAAAGCAAGACAGAAAAAAAATAATGAAAGGGACCACAATAATAACAAAACATAAAGTATGATAGCTTAAAACGATTGATTGTGTGTCCATAAAGTGACGTTAATCACTGGAGTGTCTGGACATATGAGACTGACATTGATAATTCTTCTGCATGTGCCTTGCGCGTTACACACTTGGGCGATCATGGGTCTCCAGATCCAATGACTCCTCACAGAGTCAATGATATCTCGCACACTTAGATCTGTTAGTTCTTTCACAGTGTCCATATATTTTCTTCTTTGTCTTCCTCTTCCCCGTTTCCCAGGCATACGGCCTTGCAACGTAAGGCATTCTATTTCTCCCTTTGTGATGACATGGTGCAGGAATTTAAGTTTTCTCTCATTTAATGTTCTCATTAAAGAACTTTTTGTATCTGCACGTTGGAGTACCGTCTCATTAGTTACCCTATCTCTGTATGATATTTTCAGCATTCTTCTAAAAAACACATTTCTGTTGCTTCTCAGTTTCTTTGGAGTTCAGGTGTTATAGTCCATGTTTCGGAAACATACAGCAAGATTGACCAGATGCAACATTTCAGTAGCCTAAGCCTTGTTGTCATAGAAATGTGTCTGTTGGGAAAAATGGGTTTCATTTTTTGGAAACACGAGTTAATCTGCAGATGCTGGAAATAAACAAAAACACAAAATGCTGGCAGAACTCAGCAGGTCAGACAGCATCTATGGGAGGAGGTAGTGACGACATTTCGGGCCATAGATGCTTTCTGGCTTGCTGAGTTCTGGTAGCATTTTGTGTTTTTATTCATTTTTTGGAAGTTGGTTTTGGCAATGGCAATTCTTCTTTTTATTTCTACTTTACTTCTAGCATCTTTTGATACAAAGCTACCAAGGTAATTAAAGCCGATCTTTTCTTTAATCTCTTGGTTACCAATGGACAATTGGTAGTTGGGAGTATCCTGCCCATTTTATATTTCCATATATGTGTTTTTTTTTACCGTTGATGGTTAGACCAAAATCTGCACTTGTTTGTATTGCTTTGTCTAGGAGGATTTGTAAGCATTCTGCAGCAATTGCTATTAGGGTGGTATCATCTGCATATCTTATATTGTTGATGTAAACATCTCCAATTTTTATCCCATCTAGGTCTTCTATTTCTCTGAGAATCATTTCAGCATAGATATTAAATAATTCCGGTGAGGCAACGCATCTCTAACTCCCCTTTGAATATTAGTCCAACTGCTTATATTATCAACAATTTGTACAGCCACTGTTTGATTCCAATATAAATTTTGAATAAGTTGTTGGTCCCTTCCGTCAATGTTTAGTTAAGTGAGAATTTGAAATAGTTTTTCATGTTACACTTTGTCGAATGCTTTAGTGAAATCAATAAAAAATAAAAAGACATCATTTTGACATCAATTGCCCATTCTGAAAGCGTTCGTGGTATGAAAGTTGCTTTCCTGGTTCCTCTATCCTCCTTAAGCCCATATTGCAGTTCAGAAGTTTCTGGCCTTAACTTGTTTTTAATTCGACTCAGAACAATTATCAACAAAATCTTTATTATGTGACTCATCAGACTGATTGTTCTATAATTTTCGCAGTCAATAGTTGCAGGAATTTTAGGCAGAGTTATAAATACTGATTTCAAGAGATCGTCAGGCAATACAGCAGACTTATATATGCCATTAAGCTCTTCAAAATAAATATCTACTCCCAGATCTTCTGGGGCTTGTATCATTTCCACTGAAATTCCATCAGGTCCAGAGACTTTACCATGCTTCAGGCCTTTCATTGTTTTAGTTCTTTCTTCTTTGGTAATAGGTGGGCCAGGATTAGGATGTTTATTTTATGGGGTTCCCCTCTATTATCTTCAAAAATCTGATCTATATACTGAATTCAACTCTCACATACTTTATCTGGGTCTGTTAGGATGGATCCGTCTGCTGATCCTGTGCATCCTGTAGAGGAGGTTTTCTAAATTGCTGTAACTTCCTTAATTTTCCTGTGCATTTATTTGCTGTTGTTAATATGACCTTCTACTTCATTGCATTTTTGATTCAGCCATTCTTCCTTTCCAATATTGCCCAATCGTCTGGTCTGTGACGTTGATTATCTGTCTATAAAGTGACATTAGGCACAGGAGTGTATAGAACTGTCAGGGAATGTTAACCTAGTAGTGGGTGGGGTGTGGAGGGTGTAGTTACTGAGCAGAGGTGTTGATCAGGCTTACTGCCTGTGGAAAATAACCGTTTTGAGACTGCTTGTCCTGGCGTGGATGTTACAGATCCACAATTCCTTTGAGGATTGAAAGTTGCGTTCCTGGTAATACCAGATTTGTAAAGAGATTTTTGGGCTTATTGACCATTAGGAAGAAGTGACGGGATATTAACGCTAAAGTTGTAAAAGTCACAGTGATTCCAAAATATGCAGAATTGTGTGCAGCTGTTGTCCGAACTTGGAGGAAAGATATCGATGAGAGTGGAAGTGTGCAGGGAAAATTACACGGAAATTGCTGGTGTTTCAGGAAATAATTATAGTGATAGTTTGAACAGGTTAGGGCTTGATTACCTGGAATACAGGGGAATGAGGGGGTATCCGAGCAGGGTTCCAACTTTTCTACGCCATTTTCCCCTACAATTAAAGAAAGGGTCCATGGGCCCGAGGTTCCAAACCCCCGCTAGAAACATAGAAATCGATGATGGTATAAAAAGGGTGAATGCAGGTATGCATTTTCCCCTCATGTTGGGTAAGATAGTGAACTTAATTGAGAATGTGACACATTTAAAGGGGTTCTGAGGGGGAAGTAAGAGATGAAGGTTCAATTGTAGTATTTGAGAGATGGCTGGGTAGTTACATGGATGAGGGAGGTTTGGAGGGCTATGGTCTAGGTGCAGGGGGCGAACATGACACGGACTGGATGGGCTAATAGTCCCGTGTCTGCGCTCTGAGGGCTCTGTGAATTTAATTTGATCGTTCGACACATATTCGACATTTGTTGCCGACAGATGGTATCCAACAATGTGTTTTTATTTTGGACCAGCGTCTGCAGTGCCGAGAGTTCTGTAGAGCCGGAACCACCATGAGATTTGCTGAATGCCCCTCGTCAGGGTAAAAACAACCAGTGGAATTTTAGGATCACCATCACAAAATGGTTGAATGTTCAGTTCATCTTTGCCGTAATGTCACACTGAGTTTGTTATTTCCCCTCTCGGTTATCTTTGCGAGCCACCTCCTCTGTCACCAGGGCAACAGCTCGCTGGAGCTGCAGAGAGTGTTGAACATGTTACTGACTCTCAGCGGAGAGACAGGGGCCTCAGCAGCCGCGGCTGATACGAGGATGCTTTGAGCTTTCACTGGGCGGGATGGATGATGTCTGTGTTGGAATGAAGAAAGAACTAATGATTGTAGAGATTGCATTTATGCAATTTTGTTCACTGTGTCAAACATCTTGCAGGCTGTCAGTGTTTTGTGCATGAAAAGAACAAAAATATCTCCTATACTTATTATTTTGAAATTTATATTTACAACATTTTGTTCCTGTTACGTAATGGGAAAGTGGCTGCTAATTGACCCGGGCTACAGCGCACTCAACAATAAAAAAAGTAATGAACAAGTGTGCTCAGAGTAACAGTGGAGACAAGTTGAAATGTATCAGCACCCTCTTCGTGACCCAATGCCCATGTTTCCCGGCTGATCCCCGTCCAGAACAAGGATCAACAGGCTCCAGTTCTGTCACGGGTTGGTGTGGGAGGGTAAGTTTTTGAATTGGGATTAGCTGAGACGCTGCCGCATATTACCGGCAGCAAAGAGCTCTGGGAGAGTTGGTGCTTCAGATACAATCTTGGGATGTGGTTTCCAGGAATATGGGACTGTCAGTGTTTGGGCTTCGGTCTACGTTGGTGCTTTTACAGAAGCGGCTGGATGTCCCTCCTTCCGCAACGAAGCAGACGTCTCCGGGGGCTGGATATTGGAAGCGGCTTCTCTCAGTGTGAAACGTGGGAACACCCACCTTGAGATGTGGAAAAGATGTGCGAGGCGGGAGTCAAAGAGAAGCTCGAGATGCTGAAGATGGAACAGAACATAGAACAGTACATCACAGGAACAGGCCCTTCGGCCACAGTGGTGTGCCAGACAAGCTGAAAAGTAAATCACCCCCCGCCCCTCAAAAAATCTAATGACTCCTACCTACACAATGTCCAAATCCGCTCAATCTTCCTCACACCCACGTGCCTATCTAAACATCTCTTAAAAGCCTCCGATGTATTTGCTTCCACCACCATAACAGACAGCGCATTCCAGGCATCCACACCTCTCTGAGTAAAACAACTTACCCTCACATTTCCATTGCATCTACTCCCTCACACGTTCATTGCATGTCCTCTGGTATTAGACATTTCAAAAACAGCGAAAAGATACTCCCTGCCTATTCTATCAATGTCTTTCACAATCTTATAAACCTCTATCAGATCTTCCCTCAATCCCGACCGCTTCGTGGAGAACAACCCGAGATTTTACACAGAAGAAATGGATGACGTTTGAAACCATTCTGACGAATGGTCAGGAAACCGAATCGGTAACTTTTTTCCCTCTCCCCGCAGCTGCTCCTTACCTGCTGAGCGTTTCTAGTGATTCCCGTTTCTCTTTATTACATTCACCCTGGAACATTTTAAATCTCCTGCCAATGGATCAGCGCACCAGCGCTCGTTTTGTGACAGTTGATAGAAAAGCGAAGAAACCACCGCTTTTCCCAGTACATTATCCTGGTCCCAATTGTCCTGTTTTCTCCCCTGAAAATGCATTCAGTATTGTTGTTGATAACAAGGTTCAGAGAATAATCCGAGGAATGATAAGCATTATGCATGTGGAGCATTTGATGGCCCTGGGCCTGTGTTCAGTGGAGTTCAAATGGTTGGCGGGTTAAGACAGGGGTGATTATTTACACCGACTGAATGACAAGAAGTTTGGTTGCAGTGAGAATAGAGAGGGTGTCTGGATTAGACGGAGAGTCTGGGATCTGCGAATAAAGAATCTCAGAATAAAGAAGCTTCACTTTAAAACTGAGATGAGAGCAATTACTTTAGCCAAATGTTGGTTGATCTGTGGAATTTGATGCCACAGAGGGTGGTGGAGGGTGTCGTTGGGTACATTCATGTTATGGATTGCTAAATACGTTGCGTGCTATAGTAGGGAAGCAAGAATACGGTGTTGGGAAAAAATCATCCATGATTGATTATGCAGCAGACTAGAATGACCGAGTCACCTAATTCTGCCTCTATGCATAATGATTTTTTATCTTATACCATGACTGAGTGATGACTTCTTTTTATCCCATCACAGACAAAGGAAGATCTTCAGATGCTACCAAGCAACACACACAAAATGCTGGAGGAAATCAGCAGGCCAGGCAGCATCTGTGGATTAGAGTAGAGTCGACATACAGATGCTGCCTGATCTGATGAGTTCCTGCAGCAATTTTATGTGTGTTTCTTTGTATCCCATGTCAGGTTTTGTAAAGTCGAGGGGCAGTTACAGATTTCTTCACTCGCATCATTACATATGAGTTCAAGATTAAGTTCCAATAAGCTTAATCCTCTGTTCTACTTTGTATGAGTAACATGCTTCATTATCTCTCTGGTTAAAGGTTGACCTGACCTGCGAGATTTATTGGAGGAAAAGCCCACGACTGGAAGAAAATCACAACTGAAGACGAGGGAACAGCAACAATGAACCAGCCCGAAGACGGAGAGCACCAAATGGAGAGAACCCATCTGACTTGGCGTTTCCATTGATTCAGTCAGGGGAAAGATTGGAGAGTCTTATTTACCCGAACACTGGTCCTTTTGGTATTACATTTTTGTACCAAGGAAGGTAGGAAATAGCTGGAGTGGGACTGAATCAGCCTAGGAATACCAATATGCGTCTGTCAGACCCAGCTGCACTCACTGCAGATTTGCTAATTACTCTGTGAAGCCACGCACATTCCCTCATATTGTTTGCTCATTTCAAACTCTTATCAGTTCTGCTTGTTTATTTGCTTGCCTGTGTTACGTCACATTAATCTGAAAATGTGTTGAGAATTTCCTCCCTTTATAAGAGGCCACAGTTTTTTTCCTGTTCTGTTGATTGCGGAAATGTGGAATTACCGTGAACTGCAGCAACATGTCATTGACTCCTCTGTCTATTGCAAGCTGCAATGATACACTTGCCCTCGAGTATATCGTCGAGCAAGCCTCTGCTAAGAGCAAACCCTCTTGAAGCCAAATGTCCCAGCACCATATTTCAGTCTTAACTAGCAAATGCCAAACAATAATTTACATTTGTATACCCTGTCGCCATCAAGTGCTTTTCTACTAATAAATTGTCAGAACGTACGAACCTGTGATTAAGCATATTTAGGTTTTATAATGAAGTTATGTTCCCATTTGGCCCTGTACCAAAGGCATGGGTTATATCTGTACTTGGGATGAATAAATGTCCCTGCAGCCAGGACTGCTGGAGCTGCCGAGGTCGGATTAAACTCAGTGGTTGCGGGTTGGGAAACAGAGCGTTTGGTCAGGTAATAGAAGAGTTGATATAAAGGTAGATGCAAAGTTCACAGAGACTGGTGGAAAGGTCGGATGTGGACAGGACATCATGTAGTCAGCTGGAAACGTGTTTAATTCAATACAATAAGTATTAAGAATAAGAGTAACTTAGAACATGGATGGTGCATATTATCACCATTACACAGACCTGACTGTTATAAGGGTAGGATTGGTGTTTGATGCTTCAGTTTTTAGTTGTTTCAGAATACATATGGAGGATTGTCTTTACTAATTAGGAATGGTATCACAGCTACATAAACAGAGAACATCAACGTAGGTGAAAGTCAGAAACGGGAAGGAGGCTATCAATCTGGGAGCATTCTGTCAGCCTTCCCGAAAGCCACTGGGATAATGAGAGCAGATAACTCGGCAGTTTTGGGAAAGGTGCAAAAGCAACAAGGTTGTTGTCATTGTTGACCTCAACGTTCCTGATGTTGATTCCATCTCCTTGTTCCAAAATGTGTCAAAGGGCCAGAATGCGTTATGTGTCCTGGATGAATTCTTGACATAGTATGTGGCTGGGCGAACTGGAGGAGCTGCCATACTCGATCTAGTATGAGACAATGATGCTGGTCAGGTGACAGATATTACGATGCGTGACACTTTTGAGATAATGACCACAACACCTCAACTTCTATCATGGTCATGGACACGGATGGTAGCGGACGATACGAGGCAGTATTTAATAGTTGCAATGGTATTCGAAGCATCTTGGGAGTGTAAATTGGGAAAAACAGTTTCAAAGGGAAATGCACAATGGAACTCTGAAGTTTGTTTCAGGAACACTTGAATGCGGTTCGGGGAAGATTTGTTCCAGACACCGTGAAAGAATGTTTATATAAACGAACCGTGGTTCACAAGAGATGAGAGCATTTAAGCAAGAAGGAAGCATTATTTAGGTTTAGGAAGCAACATTCAAGCAAGGCTCTAGAGAATTATAAGGTCGCCTGGATGGAACTTAAGAAGTGATTTAGAAGTCGAAGGGAACTTGAGAAGTCCTTGGGAAGTAGGATGAAGGAAAGCCCAAGGCGTTCTACATGTGGGTGAAGAAGAGGAGGGTGAATCGATTGAGTGTAGGACTACGCAGGAGCAAAGGTGGAAACGTGCCGGAGGATACGGTGACAGGTGAGGTGCTTAACGAATGCTTTATTTTAGTGTTACCAATGAGATGGACAGTGATGGTGACGATAGCATAACATTGTCATTCTGCTAAGAAAGAGATGTTGTTCATTCTGCCAATAAACACCACGTTACTACAGGAAGTGACGGGGGGTGGTTACGGGGCACTGATAATGATCATTGCATCCTCTCTGGCCACAAGGGTAGCAACACATGATTGGAGGCTGTCAAATGTTGTTCTGTAATTCAATAAACAGAATGGGCTTAATCCAGGGGATTATAGACCAGTGTGTGTTACATCGGGGGTTGGAAAACCCTTGGAACGGATACTTGAGGACAGGAATTTTGAGCATTTGGAGAAGCATAACCTTACTACGGGTTATCATTTTGGATTTTTGATGGTGAGTAGAGAAAATGGAAGGGGATGTGCCCGAGACAATTTTCCACAGTACGGACCAGTCACACACAGAATATCTACCAACATTTGTGTCGACAGAGACTGAGTAGGAGTCACCATGGCATGGTGCATGGAAAGTTGTGTTCAACAATACTTTTTAAGGTTTTTGAAGATGATTGTCAGTGAGGATGGGCGAGTGGATGTTGTACATTGAACTTCAGTAAAGCCTTTAACAAGGTGCCTCATGACAGCTTGGTCTGGAAGACAAGGTCCCATGCGGTACAGAGAGAGAAAGTTAGATGGATTCAAAAATTGCCTTGAAATTAGTAAGCAAAGAGTGATGGATGAAGGTTTCTCCTCAGAATGGAGGCGCGTAAGTAGTGTTGTACCGCAAAGCTACAAGTTGCAATATTTGATATTTGTTATTTGATAGCAATGAATTGAATGCAGGTGCACAAGGCTTGACTGGTAAGTTCGTGGATGACGCAAAATTAGTAGATGGTACCCACGGTGAAGAATATCGTAGCTTGTAGGGGATCTAAATGGGCAGATGAGTGGTATATAGATTGCAAAACCAACATGAGCAGCAACGGTTTCATGCAGCGGCTGGTGATTATGTGCAGGGACCTGCCAGAGGAAGTGGATGAGGCAGGCACAATTGTATAATTCCAGAAGCAGTTGGGATGTGAAGATGGAATAAAGAGGCCAGGAGGGAAATGGGCTCAACACAGGAAATTGGGACCAGCTCTGTGGGCACTGTGGTCGGCATACTTCATCAGTAGGATGAGCCAGATATCACTGGACAGACGTACAGGCATGGTGTGGGAAGTGATGTTAACAGGGAATGTTTGGTTCCTAAACGAACTGCTGCTCAGATGCAGAGGATGCAGATACTGTCACATTTGCACATTTGCACATTTGCTCTCTGACACACTGCTTGTTTTGTGTAATTCAGGGCATCACCAGCGGGTGGAGCTGTCGTGCATCGCGATCAAAGTGTAAACAAGACGACGAAAATCGACAATCATCAGTCAGAATAAGAATGGCTACAGGTATGATCACCGGGATCTTTATAATTAAACTTCTGCCCTGTTGGTGCACAGTAGTTCAGATGAAGAAACTTACACAGGCGCTAACAGGGCAGAGAAGTTTTATCAAACATTGATCCCACTGGTAAAACGGCTTTGTGTTCCAGTTCCAGCGCAGGGACCTGACACCAGTAATGGTCGAATGACTCCGCTCACCAGGCCAAGCTTCACCTGAGTGAAAGGAGCTGGAGACCCTGAATCAGCAGGTTGAGAGTGAAACAAATACAGGAATGAGACAGCGGTGTTGTTTGTTACGTAAAAGTCCAGGTTCAGGGTTTGTTGTACATCAGGGCCTGTTTAGAGATGAAAGACATCTCCAATTTTCATTTATAAAATTCAGAGACAGGTGATAAGTGCATTTCCGGGATTTCAGAGATTCTGTGATAACAAAACATTTCAGGATTCGGCAGGGCAGCTATCAACACCCCTCTTGTTGACAAAGTAGATGAGGGGAATTTTCCAAACTCTGTTTTCTGTAGCCGAGCCGAGAACTTTGCCAGACTTGGAAATGGCTGAGGATCAGGAGACCCTTCATTTTAGATAGACTTGTGGTCAGCTTCGGAGCATCACTGTCTGGTTTGGAGGGGCTACTGCACAGGACCGAAAGAAGCTGCAGAAATTTGTAAATCTACTCAGCTCCATCTTGGGTACTAGCCTACAAAGTTCCCAAGACATCTTTGGGAACCAGGGTCTCAGAAAGGCAGCGTCAAATTATTAAGGACCTCCAGCACCCCAGGCATGCCCTTTCCTCACTGTTAGCGTCAGAAAGCAGATACAGAAGCCTGAAGGTACACACTCAGCGATTCAGGAACAGATTCGTCCCTTCTGCCATCTGATTCCGAAATGGACATCCCATCTTTGGACACTTGCTTACTTTTTTTTGATATAGAGTCTTTCTGTTTTTGCATGATTTTAAAGATCTACTCAATATACGCAATTGGTTTATTTGTCTTCTTCTTCTTCTTCTTCTTCTTCTTCTTCTTCTTCTTCTTCTTCTTCTTCTTCTTCTTCTTCTTCTTCTTCTTCTTCTTATTATTATTATTATTATTATTATTATTATATATTTTTTTATTTTTTTAATATTTCTTTTCCCTGCTAGATTATGTATTGCATTGAACTGCTGTTGCTAAGTTAGCAAATTTCACGTTACATGCCGGTGATAGTAAACTTGATTCTGATACTGTTTTAATACCCCAATCCATATCTGTGACCAAATGGGGAACCTGAGGTCTCATAGTCCCTCATGAGATGATCTGCTACTTGAATTTAAATTCCAAGTATCTCTGATAGGAGACCCGGTATAACCTGTGACCAATTGTCTCTGTCTCCTGTAAGCATTGTGATTGTGCTCAGCTCTGTGATTCCAGGTGGAATAAAATAGAGATTACAGCCTTGAAACAGGTCCTTCTGCCCAAATAAATGCTGTTCTAAATGTCTCCGAGCTTGTCCGATTTCACAGCTGCCCAACTAAATGCTGTTCTAAATGTCTCTGAGCTTGTCCGATTTCACAGCAGCTTTTCCCATGTTTCCCTTGCAGACTTATTCTATCTTTTTTCCTGCCCACATCTTTTCTCAACTTTGTAATTTTATTTGTTTTTACTACCTCATCTGGCTGCATGGGTAATTTATACCCATCACCTACCACGTGAAAAAGTGTATATACCACCTTCGGTCCATTTTAAATTTCTGCCCTCTGGTCTCAGACTCCCTTACCCTGGGAAAAACACTGTCTACACCCTGATTATTTTATGTACGTGTGTAAGGTTTCCCTTCAAGCTCCCGTGATATAACCAGATAACCATATAACAATTACAGCACGGAAACAGGCCATCTCGGCCCTTCTAGTCCGTGCCGATCACTTACTCACACCTATCCAAACTGACCTGCACTCAGCCTATAACGCTCCATTCATTTCCTGTCCATATACCTGTCAATTTTTACTTTAAATGACAATACCGAACCTGCCTTTACCACTTCTACTGGAAGCTCAATCCACACAACTACCACTCTCTGAGTAAAGAAAATACCCCTCGTGCTACACTTAACCGTTTGACCCTTAACTCTCAAATCATGTCCTCTTGTTTGAATCTCTCCAATTCTCAATAAAAAATACTATCCACGTCAACTTGATCTATCCCCCTCATTATTCCCTATCAAGTCCCCTCTCAACCTTCTAAGCTCCAAAGAATAAAGAACTAACTTGTTCAAACTTTCCCTGTAACTTAGGTGGTGAAACCCAGGTAACATTCTAGTAAATATCCTCTGCCTCTCTATTTTGTTGACTTCTTTTCTATAATTCAGTGACCAGAACTGTACACAATACTGCAAATTTGGCCTCACCAATGACTTGAGCAATTTTACCATTACATCCCAACCCCCATACTCAATGCTCGGATTTATAAAGGCCAACATACCAAAAGCTTTCTTCACCAGCCTATCCACATGAGATTCGAAAAAAAAAATATTGAGGCTCCAGTCGGTCTTGAACTCACAAACTCGTGGTATAACAAAACCAGTGCTCTAATTCACAAAAAAAAACAAACAGCCCCATCCAGTAACGTACTTGTCAATCTCCTCCTCACTCTTTCGAGCTGAATACCATCCATCCTCTAGATTAACAATTGCAACTGTATGTAAAGCTCTCTCAGCGTGTCTTTAAGTTTAGCTACTAGAAATGCACCCAAGACTCTTCAATTGCCAATGACTTGTATAGTTGTTCCATGACGATCATCATCCAGGAGACGGGATGGGACCCAGGGGACCAGGCTTCAGGGGCTCAATGTTATGGTCAGTCTGTAACCCAGGGGAATGGACATTGTTCATCACAAGGCAATGGTCAATCTTTGACCCAGGGGACTGGACATTGTTCGTCTCAAGGCAATGGTCAGTCTGTGACCCAGGGGACTGGACATTGTTCGTCTCAAGGCAGTGGTCAGTCTGTGACCCAGGGGACAAGACAGTGTGTGACAAAGCAAACAGAGAACGTGTTACCTACAGGATCGGACCATGAGTAATGCAATGGCGTGTCTGTGTGTGACACAGGTGACTGGACAGTTTGTGATCCAAGAGATTTATGTTTATTTATGCTTGATGATCCCAGTGATAATTCCCGGTATCACCTGATGCCGTTCCATTAATAACCGTTGGTTATCAGGGCATTCAACTAATGCGTATTCCGATAACAGTATTACTGTGTCTATACACTTCTTTTTCTGGGAGTGGATGTGTCCAGACACTGGTTTGTCGTGATGGTCACCTAGCAGGAAGTGTGGTTCACATTCACCAGCACAGTCCCACTCCAAATCTAGTCAGTCAGAGTCTCGGCTTCATTGCAGACACCCATTGTGAAACCTTGTTCGAGTATAAATCACTCCGAACCTGCTATTCATCATTCACTTCCGATGGGAAATTAAAGCGGGTACGAAAAGTAGTCAAGAGGTTTTTACTAGGCAACTCACCGAGGGAAGATCATCGGGACGCGGGAAGCAAGGTACCAAAACAGGGTCAGATTGAGAGCAATGTCACAATGGAATGTGACAGCCGCAGCGGAGGAGGAGCAAAGTCAGCCCGTAGACAGTTACGTCAGAGACACCGAGCAGGACCTTGGAAATGGCACAAGCGAGGCGACTGCCTGTCAGCTCGGAAGCTCACTGAACACGGAGTTGTCAACTCCCAAACAAGAAGCGGGTGAGTGAAATATGAGGGTGATGTGTTTGCAGATTGAATCAGGAAGCAGGTAAATGTGATTCCTTGTTGGAGGGTTGTTCAGAGAGGGGAAATGTGTTGGTGTGGTGTATGTGGTGTAGTGAGGCACCCGTTACCCCACAACATGAAATGCAGCTATCTGGATAAGTGATTAGTTCCAGGATTTGAGTTATGGGAAATGTATCCGCCAGGATAGAGAGAGTATATCTCTGGGAAGCGACTATTATGGACAGTCCCAACATTTATTGCCCATCTTAAACTGAAATCAGTGAGTGGGTGGGACGGTAGGAGAGACAGGTTACTACTGAATGTGGTCTTTCTGGTAACGTCATGCCCAGCGCATTGATGGATCGGTTTTAAGGGCGATACGTGTTTTCAGCTGAAAGCAGGTCAACACTGAGATTCAAGACGTGACTGGTTTGTTGAGCAGGGCCAGAGCGGTGGAGACAAGCGATATTTGAGTTTGTGACTACATTCTCTTTTTATATTCACAGAGCCAGAGTTTACAATCTCCGACCTCCTGGCAGAGGGGGGCGAGTATCGACTGTACCAGCTGACAAAATTCTACAGGGACAGACTCAAACAAGCGATTGAAGAAAAGGTTGAAAAACTCGGTTGGATGTTGACAAAGGAGGGACATTTCAGTAGAGAAGAAAATGAGGTGAGTGTATTTAGTGTATTGTCACTGAACTGCTGGTATCAGAGGGAATAGTAATCGATATTAATCTCCTGCACATTCTAGTTCTACATGGTAATGGAAAATTTGATCTCTGACTTGTCTTCAGCAGATCTGTTTTCAGCTGCTAAGGTGGGGAGCACTGGGAACAACAGGTTCAGCGTCACATTTTCCTCTCACACCTGCTGCATTTATCAGTGTGAAATAAGAGCAGTGGCTGCATATCTGGACTGTTGAACAGACATTCAGTCTGAATTTAATATTGCATCTTATCAGGACCATTGGTCAAATTCGCCTCAGCTTATTAATCCAGGATGAATATTAAACTGTCAGATTGTAAATTGGACCAACCGGCTTCACTGTGGTACTTGAGGGAGGGAAACCTGCTAACCACAGCTGATCTGGTCTCCATCTGAGTTCCCAACGAGTGGCCGACTTGTTATAGAAATAGAAAAGTACAGCACAGAAACAGGCCCTTTCGCCCATCTATTCCATGCCACACTACTGAAACTGCCTATTCCTATTGACTGCACCGTGTCCTGGCGCTCTATACCCTTATCATTCTTGTATCTATCCAGTTCTCTCTTAACCGCTTGTACCATTTGCACTGCTACCTCGTTCCACACTGTCACCACCCCCTGAGTGAAGAAGTTTCCGTTCATTTAACCTATCTATAACGCTCATAATTTAGTGAACCTCTATCAAATCGCCCTTTAATCTTCTGCGTTCCAAGGCTTAAAGCCCTAAACTGTTCAATATTTTCTTATACCTCAGATCCACCAGTCCTGGCAACATTCTTGTAGATTTGCTCTGTACTCTTCCAACATTCTTTGCATCTGTGCTCTAAGTAGATGATTGGATCTGCACACAACGCTGAAAACTAGACCTCACCAACGTTTTATACACGTTCAACATCACATCTCATCTCCTGTACTCAATACCTTCATTTCTGAAGGCTCATGTGCCAAATACTTCCTTTCCGATCTATCTACCTTTGCTGCCACTTTTAATGATTATGGACCTGCATTCCCAGATCACTTTGTTATACCACACACCTCAGTGCCCTACTGTCACTGTATAAGATCGATCCTGCTTGGTCATTCCAAAGTGCAACACGTCTCACTTGTCTGCATTATATTGCATCCGTCATTTTCCAGCCGATATCTCAGCTGGTTTAGACACCACTGCAAGCTTTGGCCGTCTTCTTCACTCTCCACCACACGTTCCCACTCTTGGTACCAGCTGCAAATTTGCTGATCCAGTTAACCACATGTTCATCCAGATCGGTGATGCAGATGACAAACAACAAGGGACCCAGCACTGATCCCTGTGGCACCGCACGAGTTACAAACTCCCAGTCAGAGATTCAACAGTCTATAACCACTTTCTGTCTTCTTCCAAATAGCCAATGTCAAATTCAAATTACCATTTTACCTTGAAACCTGAGCAACTGAACATTCTTGCCCACCCTCCTATGCAGTAGCTTGTCAAAGGTCATGCTAAATTACATGGAGACAACACCCACTTCCTTGAATCCGTGAATCCATGCACTTTCCTGGTCACTTCCTGGAAGAACTTTAAGATTGGTTAGACATGAACTACCGCACGTAAAGCTGATATCTTATTGCCCCAAAAATCAATAGGTTGTCCTAAAAGAGTATATATATCAGACAAACCTTTTGATGAACCATTTTACGTTATTAGCTAGCCTACCTTCACATTTCATATTCTGTCCACTAATGGCTTTTTTGTTGTTTTCTGCTGGTTAGTAAAAGCTTCCCAGTCCTCCAGCTTTCGACTATATTTTGCAATATTCTCTGCCCTCTCCTTTGCTTTTGTGCTGCATTGACTTCCTCGTCAGCCACGTTTGATCATCCTCCCTTTGGAATAATTTTTCATCTTTGTGATTATCTACCTCTACCGACGCCTTCCGAATCGCTACGAGAATCTTCATCTATTCCTCACCTACTTTGGTGTTTCCTCTGCTAGTGTCATCTTCCAATTTATTTTTGCCCAGACTGTAATTCCTTTATTCCACTGTAACACAGATGCATCTAAATTTACCTTCTCCCTCCCTTTCTGTTATTTTATGATCAATGCTTCTTATGGGTTTATTTACCTTAAGCTTCCTAACAAATCTGCTGCAATACACAACACCGGATCCAGATCCGCTTTTCCTATAGTGGGCTCAACCACAGGCTTCTCTCAAAAGCCATCTCATAGGCATTCTATAAATTCCCTCACTTGGGATTCAGCACCGACCTGATTTTCCAAAGCTATCTGCATATCGAAATACCCCATGACTATTTTAACACTGAGCTCTTTATTTGCCTCTTCTCTTTCCCACTGGAATTTGTAGCCCACATCCTGGTTACTGTTCCGTCAAGGTCATTTTTCCTGTGCAGTTTCTTAACATCTACATCATCCAATCCAATATCACCTCTTTAGAAGGACTTCTATTTTTCTACGAGAACGGAGTCAAGCCAACCGTTTCACCTACCCGCTTGTCCTTTTGATTAAGTATGTATCCATCTTCTTTTCGCCACAATTCAGTGATGCCTGCCATCCTCTCACTCTCCCACTCTTCCGTTCTTGTTGTCGCATCTTTTTTGATGTAATGTTGCACACTTATGTAAGTTAATCACGTTGAATATACAGCAGGGTGTCAGTAAAATCTTATACTTACAGAATATTGATGTAGAATTTCCTTCAGTTACTGTTTCTCTGTTAATGACTGAACCCAGGGAGGATGAGACAGCAGCCCAGTGACTGCATCTGTTCTGAAACTACCAGGACCATGAACAGATATTTTCCTCCACATTCCCCATGTCTGTCTGTCTGCTCCACAATATATTCATTGTTTTCTTTTATAGAAAGTCACTGAGCTGACAGAGAAGGGAAACCGGGCAGAGAGTTCCAGACTCTTCCTCAGTTTGGTGATGGGCAAAGGCTCCCGGGCCCGGAGGGCGATGTGGGAATCCTTTGTGACATGGAGGACTGAGTTACCGAAGTTGGACAGAATACTGAGGGAAGTACAGGAGCTCGGTATGTTAAAACCACGCACTGAACACAAAGGCACATTGAAATAAACAGTTTTTATTATTCTAGCTCTGTTTTCATGGACATTGTTTTGATTCAAACAGGTCCTGATCCACAAGAATACATGGACATCGGCCAAGTGTTATCTGAGTTACCCTCTCATCTGATAGGTGAGTGATGAAATGCAGAGTTCAAACCAGATCTCAAATGTTTGACTGTGAATTGCTGGAACCTGGGAATCAAAATTCACCATTAATCATTCGCTGATCTCTGGTTCGGTGTACAATTCAGAGAATATCTCGCTGCAGCCTGAATATCCTACATTGCATTTTTCTATTAATCCAGCTGTTGGGTGGGTGTGCTGAACCCTTCACTCCTGTTTCTAATGCTCAAGGAATGCCCACACACCTCAGGCGGGCTCCTGATACACTTTATCGTCCAGCTGAGGTGTCTTTTCTACATTCAGACCTTTCAGATTCCGAAGCCCCTTGCCCTTCGTAACAACAGCTACACTCAATTATGTCTGCTGATGCTCTTTACATTTTGTAATTCCCCTAATGACTTCTACAGAGTGTGTCTGCCATTTCCTTTTCACCCATTACGACATCTACAACATCATTTTTCAGCGCTCCGATATCGACCCTCTCACTGTCTTTTACTCTTTATATATCTGGGAAAGAAAAAAAATACTTTGGTATCCTCTGTTTTTTTATTGACCATACCCTTGCATTTACTGCGCATTTCATGTGTAGACCTCGGAGAATCTATATCATAGTTGCATCCGACATGACGCAGGCAATAAATTCCAGGCACCCACCACCATGTGAAAACTCGACCAATGTGCTGTAACTTTACCCAGTCTAACCCTCACCAAATGCCCTCTGGTACTAGACACCAGTCACATGTGAAAAAAAAACAACAAAATACAGGCTGTGTACCTAAACTCTCATCTCTCAAAATTGTACTCCTCAGTCAGATCTCTATTCTAACTCCAGAGTAAACAAACCAAGTTTTTCAAACCTCTACTTGTAGCACATGTCACCGAATCCAGACAACACCCTGATGAACCTGTTCAGCACCCTTTCCAATCCTTCCAAGAGCTGGACAATCAGAAGTGAATACAATACTGCAGATGCTCCCTAAAACCGTAAGATCCAGGGAGAGAATTAAGCCATTCGGTGCAGTAAATTTGCTCTTCAATTTCTCCCTACTCCATTATCCCAGTAAACATTGACACTCTTCCTAATCAGGAACATATTGACCTGCATTTTACATATACCCAATGACTTGTCTTCCTCAGCTGTCTATTGCAATGATTTCACAGATTCACTACCCGCCAGCGAAATAAATTTCTCCCAATGTGGGTCCCCGGCAGCCAGGACAGTTCACACAGTACTCAAGCATGTTAATTTTCTGTATGAGCCTCCCATGTGGGATCTTGTCAAACATCCGACTAATATTCAAGCAGAAAATATCCATGTGTAACTTCATCCATCGCCTTTGTCACCTCCTGGAGGAACTCAATCAAGTTAGCAAGAAACTACACCCCCCTCCCCCAAAGCCTCACTGCTGAACCCTAACCCACCTCAAACATTCTCTCTTTCATACTCCCATGGGGCAGAAAATATAAAAGGCTGAAGGTATGAACCGACAGCCTCAAGGACAGCTTTAATTCTGCATTTATAAGACTGTTGAATGGTCATCTACTATGTTATTATTGGCTTCTTAATAATAAATCCAATATGTATGTATGTATGCATGTATAATTGTAACATCGTTCATCTCGTCACTAATTACCACTCACATGATAACCACAATAGACATAGAGAAGTGCAGTAAGAATACAGTGTTGGTATGAACGGATTTAAGGAACAACTGCTAATAGATTATGTAATTCGATAGCAAGCCCTGGGGTAAGCAGAAATCTTTCAACATTATATTGTTTATCAAACACCGGTTGATTCTGAGACAATCCTGACGGAAGTACTCGGCCCGAAACGTCGACAGTGCCTGTTCCTGTAGATGCTGCCTGGCCTGCTGCGTTCCACCAACATTTTGTCTGTGTTGCCTGATTCTGTCCCTCGTGTGTTTAAGAGAAGTTCCTAATATATATAAAATGCAACAAATCTTTGTGAAATTTCCACAACGTCTGATGAAGCATCGGCATGAAATAATCGCCCTATTAACATCCACAGAGGAACAGCCACTGTTATAAAAATAAATGGAGGTGTATTCCAGAGCGACTTCCACAGCTCTCTGTGGTTTTGTCTAGTTGTAAACCTGCTTTCTAATTTACTGAAACGGACAAAAATCAGGTATCAAATCTGAAGAAAAAATAATAAACGAATTATACTTTGACACAGCTGTACAGGGATGATTGGAAATTAGTTGTTCTTGCATCAGTAAAGCTAAAACTATTAATTCAAATACTGGAACTAATTTCCAAAGAAACCGTATATAGTATATATAGCTATGCATGTCTGTGTGGTTCTATAAAATATTAAACTACTTGTGTAGAAATAGAAATATAAAAGAGATTAGTGAGTCACTATCGACGGGTTCAATGTCCATTCAGAGACTGGATGGCAGAGAAGTTATCCCTGAATCGTTGAGTGTGCGCCTTACTCCGATCCTGTACAGTAGTCCCCATGAACCAGACGGTGATGCAGCCAGTTACAATGCTCTGCAAGTTACACCTGTAGAAATATTCGAGTGATGTTGGAAAGTCCTGATGAAATATAGCCGCTGTTGTGCCTTCTTTTAGCTGCATCGATATATTAGGCCCAGGTTATATACTCATAGAACATAGAACAGTACAGCACATTACAGACCCTTCGGCCCACAATGTTGTTCCGACCCTCAAACTCTGCCTCCCACATAACCCACCACATTAAATTCCTCCATATACCTGTCTAGTACTCTATTAAACTTCACCTGTGTATCTGCCTCCACCAGTGACTCAGGCCGTGCATTCCATGCACCAACCACTCACTGAGTAAAAAAACTTCCTCTAATATCCCCTTTGAACTTCCCTCCCCTTAAAGCCATGTCCTCTTGTACTGAGCAGTGGTGCCCTGGGAAAGTGGCGCTGGCTGTCCTCTCTACCTATTCGTCTTAATATCTTGTACACCTCTATCATGTCTCCTCTCATTCTCCTTCTCTCCAAAGAATAAAGCCCTAGCTCCTTTAATCTCTGATCATGATCCATACTCTCTAAACCAGGCAGTATCCTGGTGAATCTCCTCTGTACCCTTTTCAATGCTTCCATATCCTTCCTATAGTGAGGCGACCAGAAATCAGTGTGGCCTAACTGAAATCCACAATTAGCTCTAAGGTTATATTTTCATCAACGCAAGGAGGATTCAGCACTCCGGACAAGCATATGCAGTTCTGATAAAGGGTACGCATCACTGAACGGAAATAAAAGCAGAATCCATAAAAATGAAGGAACTATCATAGGAGAAGGAAGTTAATCAATGGAAGAGTGTCCTGGCTTGCGTATCTAGTCATCCGGGCCGCAACGTCCATGGTCGACTCTGATAGGCGGAGGCATCATAATACAGTGCCCCACACTCCACCTGCCAGACTGATCAGTAGCAGTTGCCAAGACTTCACCACCTTCTCCACACACACGATGTACACCACTGATACGCTTATGGTCTCTGCCATTCACGGAGATTCCTTTCCATCTTTCCTCCGCTCCTCCATCACTCCATCCTCCTCCATCCATTTTCATTCTTGTCGTTCTGATGGGTTATCGATCCGGAACTTCACTGTCATTCTTCTCCAGATGCTACCCGACTTGAGTATTTCCTACATATTCTGTTCCTGTTTAGATGCAAGAGCAGTGGACACCTCTGACGCCCCAGTGTGCAGCTTTGTCAAAATGCACAGTGTCCTGCTCTCCATATTTCCGCACCAGATCACCATTAACATCGACTGTTAATGATGCAAACAATGCTTTAAATATAGTGAAATGTTGTTGTAACATAAGTACAGTCAGGATTGAATTAGGATATCGGGGGAATGATTACCTTCACAAGTCATTAGTACCAGAATTTAAGGATTGGACATTTTCTCTCAGTTCTAGTGTCTGTGAAAATAATTTTGCTTTCTGTCCTAATTTCCATGGAAGCATTGAATTAATTCATGTAATCTCAAACACTGAATGTTGAAATGCAGTTATGATATTCTTTGTCAGTTGAACAATTTGATATATTGACAATGTTCTCTGTTCCCATGGAAGATGTTCAGCAGAAACACAAGGAGACTCTGAGGGCACAAACTGAAACACTGAGAGTGAACACGATCCTGATGAGGGAGAAGGTGAAGGTTTTCCAGCTGGTTGATCGATACGCTGAGCTCACGGTCATTTCTACTGTTCGAGATCGGACACTGGTGGAACATGAGCTGCTGGCAAGAGGCAGAGACCATGAGGAATTGAGAGAGAACCATCTCCGCCGAAAGCTGGAAAAAATCCGGACTGATCAGTTGTTCCAGAGTAGCTTTTCCCGGAGTAAATCCAAATCTGGGAGCTCGGCAGCAGTGGCTGGAGTCCCGGGGATTGGGAAAACAACAATGATACAAAAGATTGTTTATGACTGGGCCGCGGGGAAAATATACCAACAGTTCCAGTTTGTATTCAGTTTCAAATTCCGGGATTTAAACACCATTAACTGCAGAATAAACCTGAAGGAACTGATTCTGGATCAGTATCCTTACTTTGGGAATATCCTGAGAGAGGTCTGGAAGAACCCAGAGGGATTGTTGTTTATATTCGATGGTTTGGATACATTCAATGACAGAATTGATTTTTCTGACAGTCGCAGAGACACAGAAACTCAGTCCACATGCACAGATCCTGAATTCAAGTGCAAGGTGTCTGACATTGTGTACAGTTTAATCCAGGGCAAGCTGCTCCCAGGGTGTTCAGTGCTGGTGACCACCCGTCCCGCTGCGTTACATTTATTGAAAAAGGCTCGGATTAGTGTCTGGGCCGAAATTCTCGGATTTGTTAGTGAGGAACGGAAGGAATATTTCATCAGGTATTTTGAAGAACATACGATGGCAGCAGCTGTTATCAAACACGTGGAAGAGAACGAGATCCTGTACACCATGAGCTACAACCCCTCCTACTGCTGGATCCTTGCTCTGGCACTGGGCCCCTTCTTCACACAAAGAGTCAGGGACCCGCAGCGAGTACCCAAGACCATCACCCAACTGTACTCCTACTATATTTACAACATCCTGAAAAACCACGGCCGTGAGATTGAGAACTCCCGCGATGTGTTTCTCAGGGTTGGTCAGATGGCCTTCAGAGGAGTGTCCGAGAAGAAGATTGTGTTTACAGATGGAGATTTGATCAAGTACAATCTGCAGTCTTCCCAGTTCCTGTCCGGGTTCCTGATGGAGCTTTTGGAGAGAGAGGATTCTGCCCGGGGCATAGTGTACACATTCCCACACCTCACCATCCAAGAGTTTGTAGCTGCAGTCGCACAATTCCTGAATCCACATCCCGGGGATATCCTGATATTCCTTACTGAAGCCCACAACACGACAGATGGGCGATTTGAAGTATTTCTCCGTTTTGTTGCTGGTCTTTCCTCCCCAATGATAGCTCGGGGCCTGGAGGAGTTTCTGGGTCCATTTACTCATGAAACAACCTGCCGGGTGATTGACTGGGTGAAGGAGGAGGTTAAACGCCAGAGTGGAAACACGAGGAGTGAATCTGGTAAAAGGAGCCTCCTGAACATATTGCACTACCTGTTTGAGTCTCAGAATCGTGGACTGGCTCAGGCCGCACTGCGATCTGTGGAAACACTTTCATTCAGTGGAATCACACTAACCCCGATTGACTGCGCGGTCCTGTCTCATGTCATCGGACTCTGTGATACAATAAAATACCTCAACCTAGAGTACTGCCACATTCAGTGTGAAGGAACCCAGCGGCTGGGACCCGGGTTGTACAAGTGCCGGGAGTTGAGGTAACTTGATTTATCTCTCACTCTGAACTGCGAAACTGTTCCATTGTGTTGTTTCAATGTAAAGTTTTTTGGGTAAAACTGTAGTAATTCAGATTGCCAAGACTTCTGACAAATGCCCAATGATGGGAGGGTTCCTTGTGAAGGGATGCTGGAGACTTCATTAGATCAGTGAACAACGGACATTAGTTTAATGGTAGTAAATCACAGGAATGGCCGTGTTTCTCGCTGCCTGTGACACGTCCATTGACAATATTCCTTCTCACTGTTACTGACACCCAGACCGACACTGACTGCAGCAGGTGGGTCAGAGATTCACACCCCCTTCCCGGTGAGGGACAAGAGACCGTCTGCAGACTGTCCCAGTGAGAAGGAAAGAAATACCATTATGAGATTGTCCTTGCCTGCCCTTCCCCGTGTGTGACTATCACCATCAGTCCACCTGTGTGACTGTGCTCACTACCAGATACCCAGACCCCACGGGCGCATCTCCTCTCCCGATTGTGGACATCAGTTCAGACCCACCCATCTCCTGCAGGATCTGTCTTCCTATCCCTTTCTCTCAGGTGGGATCACTTCCAACATCTCCCATTAATACTTACCCATTTACAAATCTTCCTCACTGTGGGAGTAAATTACTGGCATTCCGTAAATACCCTGGAGTTGGGCAGTGAGGGACATTGACAGTGACGGGAACTCCGATTAGCGATTTATTGAAGGGTTTAATGTTTCCTCAAATATCCGAGTGAGAGAAATTCCCTCAGAAACATGGCTTGAATCACTTTGATCATCAATTTGTCTGTTTCTGTTTAGACTTGGGGGGAATCAGCTGGGAGATTCAGGACTGAAACTGGTGTCTGCGGCTCTGAGGAACCCCGAGTGTAAAATACAGAAACTGCGGTAAGTACCAGACTGTGGGAGATTGTGTTTACAGTCACAGGGTGTCTGACACTGAACATTATTGTGATCAGTGAAACAAAGAAGCATAGAAAACAGACAGCGCAATACAGGCCCTTCGGCCCACAAAGCTGTGCCGAACATGTTCCTACCATAGAAATACCTAAGCATTACCCTTAGCCCTCTATTTTTCTGAGCTCCATGTAGCCATCCATGAGTCTCTTAAAGACTCTATGGTTTCCATCTCCACCAGCGCTGCCGTCAGCCCATTCCACGTACTAAATAGTCTCCGTGTAAAAGAAAACTTACCCCTGACATCTCCCCTGTACCTACATCCAAGCACCTAAAAATATACCCTCTCATGCTAGCCATTTCAGCCCTGGGGAAAAGCCTCTGACTATCCACACATTCGATGCCACTGATGATCTTGTACACCTCTGTCAGGTCACTTCTCATCATCGGTTCCTCCAAGAGAAAAGGCCGAGTTCACTCAAGGTATTCTCATAAGGCATGCTCCCCAAACCAGGCAACATCCTTGTAAATCTCCTCTGCACCCTTTCTATGGTTTCCATGTCCCTCCTCTAGTGAGGCGACCAGAACTGAGCACAGCATTCCAATTGCGGTCCGAGCAAGGTCCTATATAGCAATACATTACCTCTCGGCTCTTAAACTCAATCCCACGATTAATGAAGGCCAATACACCATATGCCTTCTTAACTACAGAGTCAATATGCGCTGCAGCTTTGGGTGTCCAATGGACTCGGACCCCAAGATCCATCTGATCCTCCACGCTGCCAAGTCTTACCATTAATACTACATTCTGCCATCACATTTAACCTACCAAAAGTAACCAACTCACATTTATCTGGGTTGAACTCCATCTGCCACTTCTCAGCCCGATTATGCATTCTATCAATGTCCCATTGTAACCTCTAACAACCTTCCACACGATCCACAACCTTTGTGGATAACCTTTGTGTCACAAGCAAACTTACTAACCCATCCCTCCACTGCCTCATCTAGGTCATTAATAATAATCACAAAGACGACGGGTCTCCCACATCTGACACTAAGCAGAGACAACTAGCCTCACACACATACTCTCTGTCTGTATTGTAAACAGATAACCTACCTCGCCTCGACCCTTTATCGCCGAAGCCCCGTTGAGCCAAAGCCTTCCTACTCTGTCTCCCGCTCCTCTGACGCTCGCTCTGTAAATCGGTCTTCCTTTTAAACTCTTCTCGCTGTTCTCACTGGCCGACCTGCACAGTCGTGCTGAAGAAAAAAACATCAGTAATTGTGTTACTGATAAACAGTGGGGATTTGTACCGTCTCCTGTCTCTCTGTGTCCTTCACCCTCACTCTCTCTCATCTCCAGGCTGGACAATGTCGGTCTCACAGATTCTGGTGCCGAAGAACTCGCCTCAGCTCTCAGTACAAACCCATTACTGTCGGAGCTGGACCTGAGTTTTAATAAACTGGGAGATTCAGGAGTGAAACTGGTGTCTGTGGCTCTGAGGAATCCGGAGTGTAAAATACAGACACTGTGGTAAGTACCAGACTGTGGCAGATTGTGTTTATATTCACTGAGTGTCTGACACTGAACATTAATGTGATCAGTAGAATTAAAGAAACATGGAAAACATACAGCACAATACAGGCCCTTCGGCCCCCAATACTGTGCCGAACATGTTCCTACCTTAGAACTACCGAAGCTTTACCTATAGCTCTCTATTTTTCTGAGCTCCATGTAGCCATCCAGGAGTCTGTTAAAGACCCTATGGTTTCTGCCTCCGCCATTCCACGCACTCGCCACTCTCTGTGTTAAAGTCTTACCCCCGACACCTCCACTGTACCTACTTAAAAATATGGTGTCTGCGGCTCTGAAGAACCGCGAGTGTAAAATACCGAAACTGGAGTAAATGCTGGACTGTGGGAGATTGTGTTTACAGTTACTGGGTGTCTGAACTGAACATTAATGTGATCAGTAATTGTGTTACTGATAAACAACGGGGATTTGTACCGTCTCCTGTCTCTCTGTGTCCTTCACCCTCACTCTCTCTCATCTCCAGGCTGACCCATGTCGGTCTCACCGATACGAGTGCCAAGGATCTCGTCTCCGCTCTCAGTACAAACCCATCACTGACGGAGCTGTACCTTAGTGATAATAAACTGGGAGATTCAGGAGTGAAACTGGTGTCTATGGCTCTGAGGAACCCGGAGTGTAAAATACAGGCTCTGCGGTAAGTACCAGACTGAGGGAGATTGCGTTTACAGTCACTGGGTGTCTGACACTGAACATTAATGTGATCAGTAATTGTGTTACTGATAAACACTGGGGATTTGTACCGTCTCCTGTCTCTCTGTGTCCTTCACCCTCACTCTCTCTCAACTCTAGTCTGGGGAGTGTCGGTCTCACAGATTCTGGTGTCGAGGATCTCGTCTCCGCTCTCAGTACAAAACCATCACTGACGTGGCTGAACTTGGGATCAAACTCGCTGACAGACCGATCTGTCCCCGCTCTCCGCCACCTCATACTGACCCTCCCGAGTCTGGAGTGGATCGGGTGAGTGTTTGTGTTAATGTTCAATGTGATAAAATATCAGCGGATCCGCGGGTTTTCTGGTGATATTTGTCTGTGAGTGTTGTTGAAACATTAACCCCGGTCCCCTGTTACTGACACTGTTGTGTAATCTGTTTATTTCACCTTTATTCCTCCATCTGTTTCAGGCTGCACTGGAATCGGTTCAGTGAGGCCGAGGGGAATAAACTGAGATCTTTGCGGGGACTCAGACCCGGACTGATAGTAGTGGATCTGTGAACATCTGGCCTTTAACCTTTATCTTACCTGGAACCCAGACCCGGACTGATGGTGGATCTGTGATCCTGTGAACATCTGAATGTGTGAACATCCCCGCTCGCGGGATGGGGACATTTTGACAGATTCCACACCCTCCATTTTAACTCCCGCCGTTACATTTAATGGCCGTGATCCAGGTGTGATTCCCAACGGTTTTAACGGAACTGGCTCCAGTCTCGCGCTGTGTGTTGTTCGTTGTGATCCTGCACTGACGTATATCTCCTCCGGTCCAGCACCAGCTTCCGCCGGATGTGCGGGTTCAAGACTCCCCCACGCGAGACCCCGGGGTATTACACAGGCAGGAAGAACCCGGGGGCGGGGCTTAGTCTGGGACACCGGTATCCCGGGGTGGGATTATCCCCGGAGAGAATCCTTTTGCTCCCTTTGCTGAGGACGGTGCATTCTGCAGCCTGGCCGATATAATGATGTTAAATGGACAAATCCCTCGGCAGTGACCCTGGATCTGCAGCGATCCCGGACACGGCCCTGAAGTGTGATTTGATAATCATCGGTTCCCCGATGCAGAGTGACGTTGAGAAACGGGACTGATTATTCAACCGGTCAATCGTTGTCGCCGGCCAGTTAATTGTGTGTGAGTGTGAGTGAGTCGGGAGCAGCTTATTTATTCCCGCACGTCAGCAGCTCACTCGTTGTTTAATTTATATTTGTCATGATGAAATCAATAAACCGCTGTAACTTTCCGTCTTGGTGTCGGACTTGAGTCACTTGAAAGGAGAAACAGTGACCTGGGGTTACAGCTGCCCCCGCACCCTGTGCACTGTAATAGTGGGTCTGAGCTCCTCAGCAGCGTATCAGAGTCTGGGTGCCCAGGATCGCATGTCCACCCTACCCCCATTGTGGCTGATTGCCCCCGCAGACAGTTAAAATCGACTGTAATGTCAGACGTGATTTCACTTGGGTCCCGAGTACGATAGGGATGGGGGAAGGCACACCGGCGTTGAGCCACATTATTCCATCATAGACTCCCGGGGTCAAACATAGAGTGAAGCTCCCTCCACACCGTCCCATCACACACTCCCGGGGTCAGACACAGTCAGATTCTCCCTCCACACCGTCCCATCACACACTCCCGGGGTCAGACACAGAGTGAATCTCCCTCCACACCGTCCCATAACACACTCCAGGGGTCAGACACAGAGTGAATCTCCCTCCACACCGTCCCATCACACACTCCCGGGGTCAGACACAGAGTGAATCTCCCTCCTCACCGTCCCATCACACACTCCCGGGGTCAGACACAGAGTGTATCTCCCTCCACACTATCCCATCACACATTCCCGGGGTCAGACACAGAGTCAATCTCCCTCCACACCGTCCCATCACACACTCCCGGGGTCAGACACAGAGTGAATCTCCCTCCACACCGTCCCATCACACACTCCCGGGGTCAGACACAGAGTGAATCTCCCTCCACACTGTCCCATCACGCACTCCCGGGGTCAGACACAGAGTGAATCTCCATCCACACCATCCCATGACACTCTTCTGAGGTCTGACACGGGAACAAAAAGGTCTGCAGTTCTCGAGTCAAAACAGATTACAGAGGAGACTCTCATTGTGTTCATTTTGGAACTGTAGCACAGGGAACTACACACACACACACACACACACACACACACACACAGTGCACAAACCAGGAGAGGGTGGGAGGGGGCACAAACAGGCAGGGGACTATAGACGGTAATCATAACCATAGCGGTTAACAATCACATTTGACTTCTAGGTTCCAGAGGTAGACCAGAATGAAATCAAAGTTGAGGATAATTTTGCAAAGTGGGACTCCACCCCTTCCCGTCCCTCCCGTCCCTTCCCGCCCACTCACACGGACCGTGATCCCAATCAAATGTCATTCTTTCCCATTCCTTCCCACCATCCACACTCCCAATGGACCCCACCCATTCCCATTCAGTCCAACTATCCGCATTCCTAACGGGACGCACTCTGACCCATTCGCTTGCATCGTCCAAACTTCCAGTGGGCACCGCCCCTTCCCATTCGCTCCCACTATTTGCCTACCAGTGGACCCGCCCCTTCCCATTTACCCCCATCGTCTTCACCGCTTCCTATTCACTCCTGTCGTCCGATCACCCAGTGGCATCTGGCCATTCCCACCGTCTGCCTCCCAATGGAACTCCTTTCAGTTCATTTCCGACAGGAATGGGATGCTGGAAATTGTCGGGGACGCCTGAATTCTGTATTTGACAGAACTCGGAGAGGATTTAGGAAATTTGACGAGAACGCCGATGGGTGTATTAGTTACTCGGAAAGTCGAGGGTGGTGCGGATGGTGACGGCTTTGTAACACTGACGATGCTCATCTCCTGGCGGAGACGGCGGATAGGATCGGACTGAAGGACATTCGACACATCTATCTGAAGATGGCGGGGGGTGGGGTGCGTATGAGAGAGGTTTACCCTTTCCGTTTCCCCACGTCGGGAGATTCATTGCGCCCGGTTCCCTGTGTCCACGTAGCACACAGGAAGTTATACACGGCACGGTTCCCGTCCTCAAATCCCAAATTGGGAATTTTGCCAGGCAGAATTTCCGATCTCTGTCTCCGCACTGAGAGTTTTACCGCGCACCGTGTCGGGTCTCTGTATCGACACCGGGAGTATTACCGCACACGTTACCTGGTGTCTGTATCCTCCTCTCTCCACGACACTCGGAGTGATGACGCACAGGATCCGGAGATGAGGATGTCGGATGGGTCTCTATTGTTTGCGATATATTTATTATTTGTGATAAACAGTCTGCGCAATCGAGTGGAGGGTGGTCGAGAGTGTCTGTCCTGCGAGGGGCTCCTGATGGAAAATGGTGACATGGGAAGGAGCGACAGAAGGATTTAGAATGGTCACTGGGGAGGGAGTGAAAGGTTGACTGAAAATGGTCTCCGCGGAGAAAGTGATGGGCTGAGTGATAATGGCCGACAGAGTGAGGCTTGTGCACTGACTGAAAATTATCACCGGGGGCGGGGAAGGTTATGTGCTGATTAACTATTGGATTCTGGATTAAAACCAGAATATAGAATTAATAACAGGGAGAGAGTGACGCGCCAATATAACATTGTCAATAGGGAGGGGGTGACGCGCGCTTTGAAAATGGTTTACATGGAGGAAGGGAGGGATGCACTGAGAGAAAATGGACGCCAGGAGGTGACAAATCCGAGGGAGTGGCGACCCGACCTGAAATAGTCTCTGATACCTTTGTTACAATGGCCGACAGGGAGAGAGTGATGGACAGACAACAGAGCAGGAGAGACGCACCGGGTAAAATGGCCGAAATGGAGTCAGTGGCATATTGAGAAGGGAGAGGGGGTAATGGGGCGATTTAAAATGACCTATTGCTCTGACATAAAATGGCCGCGGCTTCGCTTATCCTGTCTGACGGGGCAGTTTACTGTTGTGATAACTTGTTTAAATTGAACGCCGGGAAAGGAGTGGGTGAGACGGCGATTGAAAACGACCGTCAGCATCGTTAATTTTATTGATAAAAAGGAAGAGATGTGGTGACTGAATGAGACCCCGTTCGGCCGGGTCGAAACGTAACCAAGGAGGGAGCGACGCCTTGGATAAAATGAATGGCAGAGAAGGAGTGAAGGACACGTTGAATTCAAATAATCCAACCCTGCAAAATCTCATTTCAAGGCGGTAGCACCATCAATTTGCGGGATACTCCCGGAATTCCCGGGAGAGGTGGGATGTCTGCAATAGAGTAGCTCCTTAGCGGCAAGCCAGCTAGTTTAAATAGCGTTAGCTGTGCTGATGAATGAATGACACCCGTTAAACTCACCTCAACAGTGATTTAACCCCCCATGGGCAATAGAAAATTCACTGTTGCAAACAGTGCAGCGAGCAACACTGTCATTATTCCTGAACCCTATTACGCAGGGGAACACTTCAGTGTAGTCTGGGGTGAAGTACGTTTTATATTTTTTTTGGAACACTCTGCCATGGTTTCTCTCTCTCTCTCTCTCTCTCTCTCTCTCTCTCTCTCTCTCTCTCTCTCTCTCTCTCTCTCTCTCTCTCTCTCTCTCTCTCTCTCTCTCTCTCCCTCCCTCTCTCTCCCTCCCTCCCTCCCTCCCACCCTCCCTCCTTCCACCGTGATATTTTATATAAATTACGGGCGTCAGGGAGTCACTATCAATATACGGGAGACTCCCAGAACTTCCGAGAGAGGTGGGATCTCCGGCGCTTCACTTGAAATGGCCGCTGGAGAGGTGGGACGGCTTTGGTGGAAGTGAGCACAAGAGAGGGAGGGACGCGTTTATTTAAAATGGGCGAATCCTTGGTTAATGTGGCCGCCAGGGATGGAGTGAGACACTGACTTACAATGGCCACTGTCACATACAGAATCTATGGCGAAGGAACATGCGGTGCCCATGGATACAATCCCGGGATCGAGTGTGTTATTGATGGTAATAACAGTATTTTAATTTGTGTTTTATATAGTCTTGGGTATTGTATATATGTTTTATTTCTAATGATGTTGTCATTGAATAAACTATATATCTCAGATATTCAGACATACACATATACACGTGGGCTTTGAGGAGGAGGGATGAGGGGTTTGGGAGGAAGAGGAGTGATGGGACGAGGAGTGGACTGATGAGACGGTGAGCGTGGCGAAGTCACTGACTCAATAGGGGACGGAAAGCTCCTGTCACAAACTGGTGACCGACATGGATAAGAGAAAGACGGGGTGAGGAGGAGTGAAACGACAGGAAGGGAGAGGGAGTGATGGGACGGGGAGGGAGGGGAAGTGATTGGACGGGGAGGGAGGGAGAATAATGGGACAGGGTTGGGAGGAACAGGATGGGATGTGTGCGGGAGTGGCTTACTCAATAGAGGAGAAAGGGTGGGTGGTGACATTTCCTTCGTAAACAAGACGGACGGCAAGAAAGGGGAAGGGTGTGCTTACACTGTGACAAAATGGCTATTAGCAGAAGGTGAAATGGAGAGTTGGAAGAGCGAGGAGGGAGAGAAAGGAGAGGAAAGATGAGGAGTTGCGATTGAATAAACAGGGAGGGGAGTGGTAGGTGAGGAAATGGGTCTGCCCCATTCTAGGAAGCTGGGAGAGCGGTTGTCAATGGTAATCATCACAAAAATGGCCGCCAGCCAGGGTGAGATGTGCAGTGATAGAGGGAAGAGCGAGGGGACAGAGAGCGGAGTGTTTCAGAAGTGACGGGAGCTGAGGATGGGATAGGGCGACTCATAACATGGGAGCTGGAACTGGGGGGTTCCCACGGGGGGGGGGGATATAACTAGCACTGTTACCCTCCTCCCCCCTTGGTCTCCAAAATCCCGCCTTGACTTTTCTCTCGGGCCGAGTCTCAGGTCGGTCGGTCCGAATCCCTCAGGCTGTCCCGTGGAGTAGGGGGACGTGTCGTCACTCGGGCCCGTCAAAGGCAGAAGTGGGCGCCGTTTTGCCGGAGAAGACGGAGGTGAGGTCTGGCAGTGCGGGCTGGTTGGCGTGGATCACCACCATTTTCTGCAGGGTGGGGGAAAGGGAGGTGTCAGATTGAGGAGCGGAGAGGAGAAAGAGGTGAGAAGAGTAGACGAGATCCACTAACTACTCCCTCAACTTCTCTCTCCCACCCTCTGTCTCCTCTTCTCTCTCCATCTCTTTACCCCACCTCTCTCTCCCAACTCTATCCTCCTCTCTCTGCACCCCTCTCCCCACCCTTTTATTCCTTTTCTGCCTCATCTCTCTGAACAGTCTCATCCATCAGCAATAACAAGAACGATTCTCTAATTCCCTATAAAGTATGAAATTAAAAGTATTATCTCGGATAAATTCCCCCGTGGAAAAGACAGTGACATGCGAGTTTGCATTTGAACAATCGTTGTCAGACGAAAAATACAGATGTTGGCAACAAATTATTCTTTTTTAGGGTAGCAGTCAATCACATGTGCGGTACCGCACAGGATGGAACCCGTCTGTCACGATATAGACTGTATCGATTATGTCGATGAGAACGGGACCGGGCGTTTTATTCTTTTCTGCCGTTCACTGCGAGGTGAAATTGGGCGATGTGAGAATTATGAGGACGGGTTTTATTGTTCCCGGCGAGGTGAAATTGGGCGATGTGAGAATTATGAGGACGGGTTTTATTGTTCCCGGCGAGGTGAAATTGGGCGATGTGAGAATTATGAGGACGGGTTTTATTGTTCCCGGCGAGGTGAAATTGGGCGATGTGAGAATTATGAGGTCGGGTTTTATTGTTCCCGGCGAGGTGAAATTGGGCGATGTGAGAATTATGAGGACGGGTTTTATTGTTCCCGGCGAGGTGAAATTGGGCGATGTGAGAATTATGAGGACGGGTTTTATTGTTCCCGGCGAGGTGAAATTGGACGATGTGGGGAATTATGAGGACGGGTTTTATTGTTCCCGGCGAGGTGAAATTGGGCGATGTGGGGAATTATGAGGACGGGTTTTATTGTTCCCGGCGAGGTGAAATTGGGCGATGTGGGGAATTATGAGGACGGGTTTTATTGTTCCCGGCGAGGTGAAATTGGGCGATGTGAGAATTATGAGGACGGGTTTTATTGTTCCCGGCGAGGTGAAATTGAGCGATGTGAGAATTATGAGGACGGGTTTTACTGTTCCCGGCGAGGTGAAATTGGGCGATGTGAGAATTATGAGGACGGGTTTTATTGTTCCCGGCGAGGTGAAATTGGGCGATGTGAGAATTATGAGGACGGGTTTTATTGTTCCCGGCGAGGTGAAATTGGGCGATGTGAGAATTATGAGGACGGGTTTTATTGTTCCCGGCGAGGTGAAATTGGGCGATGTGAGAATTATGAGGACGGGTTTTATTGTTCCCGGCGAGGTGAAATTGGGCGATGTGAGAATTATGAGGTCTGGTTTTATTGTTCCCGGCGAGGTGAAATTGGGCGATGTGTGAATTATGAGGACGGGTTTTATTGTTCCCGGCGAGGTGAAATTGGACGATGTGGGGAATTATGAGGACGGGTTTTATTGCTCCCGGCGAGGTGAAATTGGGCGATGTGGGGAATTATGAGGACGGGTTTTATTGTTCCCGGCGAGGTGAAATTGGGCGATGTGAGAATTATGAGGACGGGTTTTATTGTTCCCGGCGAGGTGAAATTGAGCGATGTGAGAATTATGAGGACGGGTTTTACTGTTCCCGGCGAGGTGAAATTGGGCGATGTGAGAATTATGAGGACGGGTTTTATTGTTCCCGGCGAGGTGAAATTGGGCGATGTGAGAATTATGAGGACGGGTTTTATTGTTCCCGGCGAGGTGAAATTGGGCGATGTGAGAATTATGAGGACGGGTTTTATTGTTCCTGGCGAGGTGAAATTGGGCAATGTGAGAATTATGAGGTCGGGTTTTATTGTTCCCGGCGAGGTGAAATTGGGCGATGTGAGAATTATGAGGACGTGTTTTATTGTTCCCGGTGAGGTGAAATTGGGCGATGTGAGAATTATGAGGACGGGTTTTATTGTTCCCGGCGAGGTGAAATTGGGCGATGTGTGAATTATGAGGACGGGTTTTATTGTTCCCGGCGAGGTGAAATTGGACGATGTGGGGAATTATGAGGACGGGTTTTATTGTTCCCGGCGAGGTGAAATTGGGCGATGTGGGGTATTATGAGGACGGGTTTTATTGTTCCCGGCGAGGTGAAATTGGGCGATGTGGGGAATTATGAGGACGGGTTTTATTGTTCCCGGCGAGGTGAAATTGGGCGTTGTGGGGAATTATGAGGTCGGGTTTTATTGTTCCCGGCGAGGTGAAATTGGGCGATGTGGGGAATTATGAGAACGGGTTTTATTGTTCCCGGCGAGGTGAAATTGGGCGATGTGAGAATTATGAGGACGGGTTTTATTGTTCCCGGCGAGGTGAAATTGGGCGATGTGAGAATTATGAGGACGGGTTTTATTGTTCCCGGCGAGGTGAAATTGGGCGATGTGGGGAATTATGAGGACGGGTTTTATTGTTCCCGGCGATGTGAAATTGGGCGATGTGGGGAATTATGAGGACGGGTTTTATTGTTCCCGGCGAGGTGAAATTGGGCGTTGTGGGGAATTATGAGGACGGGTTTTATTGTTCCCGGTGAGGTGAAATTGGGCGATGTGGGGAATTATGAGGACGGGTTTTATTGTTCCCGGCGAGGTGAAATTGGGCGATGTGGGGAATTATGAGGACGGGTTTTATTGTTCCCGGCGAGGTGAAATTGGGCGATGTGAGAATTATGAGGACGGGTTTTATTGTTCCCGGCGAGGTGAAATTGGGCGATGTGGGGAATTATGAGGACGGGTTTTACTGTTCCCGGCGAGGTGAAATTGGGCGATGTGGGGAATTATGAGGACGGGTTTTATTGTTCCCGGCGAGGTGAAATTGGGCGATGTGAGAATTATGAGGACGGGTTTTATTGTTCCTGGCGAGGTGAAATTGGGCAATGTGAGAATTATGAGGTCGGGTTTTATTGTTCCCGGCGAGGTGAAATTGGGCGATGTGAGAATTATGAGGACGGGTTATATTGTTCCCGGTGAGGTGAAATTGGGTGATGTGGGGAATTATGAGGTCGGGTTTTATTGTTCCCGGCGATGTGAAATTGGGCGATGTGAGAATTATGAGGACGGGCTGTATTTTTACTGGCGTTCCTGGCGAGGGGAATTTAGGCGATGTGGGGAATTATGAGGATAGAATTTTTTTTTCTGGCATTCCTGGCGATGTGAAATTGGGCAATGTGGAGAATTATGAGGACGCCGGGATGATCCAGTGCCATTTAGTGAATCTCGTTGTGTGCAAAAATCTATGGCAATTTTAAAAAAAAAAGTAACGTGGATAAATGTAATGTATGGCGGAAATTAAAAGCGAAGTGCTACCAAAATAGCGTTTTGAATAATATATTGGAAATTTCTCGTGTGCCAATTCTCAGGTCACCTGGAACACTGTTCACTGTTCACGTGTAAATAGGGCAACCAGTCAGATTCAGAGATGGTCAGTTGATATTCTCGGCAAGTAACATTTATCCCCCGTCAAAGTAATGTTTTCCTACTCCATATTCGTCTCGACATTATGAGACAAAAACTGTTCTATTGCATGCACCCTGTGCTCCTTGCTTAAGAAATACCGACTCGCATTTGAGGAATGTTCACCATCTTGGCTTCTGACGTGGCTGTACTGTGACGGGGATTGGATCACGTGGACTGGACGCTCCGTCACGAAGCTTCTTCATTCAAACAATGACCTGTACATTCATTCACACCGAGCAAGACGAATGATTTGCAAATATTGCAGATAATCTCTGTCTGAGATTACATGGTCGGCACAACATTGTGGGCCGAAGGGCCTGTAATGCTCTGTAGATTTCTATGATTCTATGATTGACAGTCTGGGTGCAGGGAATATGTATCCTGTACGGTGCCGTCGAGGCCTAGGAGGCAAAATTTCAGAAAAACGACGGATATCAGATGAAATTCTTTACCGCTCGTGATCGGTGAATCATTGGAATCGGAGAGCCTTGAATCTGAGGTTAACAGTAACTCAACCTTACCCTTGATGGGTTGTGGAGGGCGGTTAAGTTGGGGGTGCCTGACTGCGAATCATATTTTTATAATGTCATTCCGTTCTCTTTCTCCAGTGAATTTAGTGGCAGTTGTCATCCTGTCCCGGGGAAAGGGCGGCCTCTCCTTCTGCACCACACGGTACCTGGATGCCTTGGCAGCGGCGGATCTACTGGTCATTATCACTCAGGTCGTTTTATATCAACTCCATAGGACCAAAGGTCAAAGGAGCAGAGGTCGGCCGTTCGGCCCATCGAATCAGCTTCGCCATTTCATCATGAGCTGATCCAATCTCCACTTCAGTCCCATTCCCCCGCCTTCTCACCATAACCTTCGATGCCCTGACTACACAGAACCTGTCAATCTCTGCCTTAAATACACCCAATGACCCGACCTCCACTGCCGTCCGTGGTAACGAATTCCACAGATTCACCACAGTCTGGCTAAAATAATATTTTCGCATCTCCGTTTTGAATGGGCGTCCTGCAATCCCCAAGTCATGTCCTCTCGTACTAGACTCCCCCACCATGGGAAACAACTTTGCCACATTCACTCTGTCCATACCTTTCAACATTCAAAATGTTTCTATGAGGTCCCCCCTCATTCTTCTAAACTCCAAGGAGTACAGTCCAAGAGCGGTCAAAGGTTCTTCATATGTTAACCCTCTCATTTCCAGAATCATTCTAGTGAATCTTCTCTGAACCCTCTCCAACGTCAGCACATCCTTTCTTAAATAAGGAGCACAAAACTGCGCACAATACTCCAAGTGAGGTCTTACAAGTGCCTCATAGAGCTTCAATATCACATCCCTGCTCCTATACTCTATTCCTCTAGAAATGAATGCCAACATTGCATTCGCCTTCTTCTACTCCGACTCAACCTGGACTCAACTTTCCGACATTCTAATTCATTTGCCACTTCTTTGCCCATTCCCCCAGTCTATCCAAGTCTCTCTGCAGACTCTTTGTTTCCACCTATCTGTGTATCATCAGCAATCTTGGCCACAAAACCATCTATTCCACAATCCAAATCGTTGATATACAACGTAAAAAGAAGCGGCTACAACACAGAATCCTGCAGAACACCACTGGTAACCGGCAGCCAGATTGAATGGGATACCTTTATGACCACTCTCTGTTTCCTGCCAGTCAAACAGACCTCTATCCACGTATGTAACTTTCCTGTAATTCCATGGGCTTTTAAATTCCATGGGCTCTGAACTCACTTATCATTATTTTCCCGTTTGTTTCCTGAACGTCCCCTCTGTGTGTACTGTTATCCGTGTCCTGTCCCGCATTGCCGTGAACTGTTCCGTCTGGTTCACCGTCACTTTCACCTTCGATCGGTTTGTTGCCATTTGCTGTCAGAAACTGAAAACAAAGTACTGCACGGGGAGAACGGCGGCCGTGGTTCTAGCGACATCTAGCGGTCCGTTCTGTCTGAAAAACGGCCCACTCTCCTTCACTTACATGTACCAGGGTTCTGTTAACCGAACCCAAGTTACTTCACTGAACCGGCGTGGGTGGCGTATGACTGTCTGAGATCGTTTTGACTCCGTTCCTCCCATTCGGCGTAATTCCGCTGCTCAATGCTCTGACAGTCAGGCACATTTTAGTGGCCAGTAGGGTCCGTAGGGGCTGAGGGGTCAGAGCAAGTGGGGGAAACAGCAGTGACCCGGAGATGGAGAGCCGGAAGAGGGTCTGTGGTTCTGCTCTTCACCGTCTCCGGCAGCTTCATCCTCCTGTGGCTGACGAATGTTACAGAATTTATCTACTATCACATCACCAGGATAGGAAAACAGGAGAATGACTCGGAAATTATTTCCGCCTATGCCGGATATTTGCTAAGGAATTTCAGCTGCTGCACGAACACATTCATTTACTCCGCCACTCAGTCCAGATTCCGAGAGCAGGTGAAAAGCGCGGTGAAATATCCGTTCATTTCAGTACTCCGGTTCACTAACAGAGCAACCCCCAAACGAAGCACAAACCTGCTCACCGTCAGCCTCGCTGCTCCCGACTTCTACCCAATCTTCCCTAAGGTGGCGCAGCTGGCTGAATATCGACAGACCGTACAGCTACGGTGTCCATACAGTAAGCGTTGTCACTCTCCTTCGATCGCACGTCCGGGAACGTGACGCTGTATATCAATTTCCCATCGGTGACGGGATTCTCATTCCCCAGGTCAATGTGTCCGGTGCGTGACATCATCCTGCAATCTCCGAAAACAGTGACCCTCCCCCCACACTGCCCTCTGTCGGAGACTCCGTCCTCTCAGTGACAATGGGGAGGTCCCACTTTCTCCTCAGTGCCCAGATACAGTGACTCTGCGCCCACAATTTTCAATCATTACGAAGCAAGGATACAAATTACAGCGATTCGCTGATGTCTGATGGTGGTGGCCCTGCATCCATTCATCCCGTTAGGTATGAGCAACCATCCCTTGTACCCGATGGTTGGCCCTCCATCTATTGTAGGGGTGACCAGATCCCATACATCCCAGTGGCGCGGAATCTCCATATATTGTTCCCGGTGGTAGTGAAGCCTCAGCCATTGACCCGTGTGGTGTTGACCCTCCATTCATTGTTCCCGGTGGTAGTGAAGCCTCAGCCATTGACCCGTGTGGTGTTGACCCTCCATTCATTGTTCCCGGTGGTAGTGAAGCCTCAGCCGTTGACCCGTGTGTTGTTGACCCTCCATTCATTGTTCCCGGTGGTAGTGAAGCCTCAGCCATTGACCCGTGTGGTGTTGAACCTCCATTCATTGTTCCCGGTGGTAGTGAAGCCTCAGCCATTGACCCGTGTGGTGTTGAACCTCCATTCATTGTTCCCGGTGGTAGTGAAGCCTCAGCCATTGACCCGTGTGTCGTTGATTCTCTATCCAATATTCGTTGTGTGAGTGACCCGCAATGCATTGACCTCGCTGGGCTGACCATCCGTCCAATTGCTCCACATCACTAATCCCGGTGGGTGACCAGCCATCTACTGTTCCCGTTAGAAGTTCCCCCTCCATCCATTTTCCCTGCGGATTGACCCTCCATACACTTTTCCCAGTAGATTTGATCCTCATTCATTTGTTCCCGGTGGAGGCGACGCTCCATCCACTGTTCCTGACGGAGGTTCATCTTCGCTCATTTTATCTGATACAATGTCTGTCGCCATGGATACGACGCCCGCAGTGTCGGCCGTCGCTAACACTGAGCCTGTCCTGCTGTCCGACTCGCTGTTCCCTTAGTGCCACGGATTCGTGTATGGTTTAGCGGAATATTTACAGACCTGAGCAATGACACTCACATCGGCAAAATAGATACCTTAAACAAAAAGTACTCTATAGTCCAAAGTCTTTCTTTTTCTCTCTCTCATAGGAATTCTCTGTCATTGCTGGTCCCACTGTCCTGTTTGGTCCGTGCCGGCTCCCGTCTGCATTGTGCGCCGACTCCCCTGGCTGAACTGTTTTCTTTCACGTCCACGGATTGTTACCGCACAGATGTGGGTATTCCCCCCACCGGCTTTCTGCCCGTCCCCATAGGTCTATCCCATCCTTCTCATTGTCCGACCAATAACCCGTTCCCCTGCGTGTGGTGCGCTGAGCCGCACAGACTGATGGGAAAGATAAAGGAATAAATGGCTGGGAATGATGACGTGTAGTGGTCCGGCATTCGCTTGTTTAGAAGGACTCGGTTTTCCACCAACACGAAGATTCAAGGGGGAGCCTGAAGAGACGGAGGATGGATTGTGCTCGTCATTTGGACGAACGGGCAGGGTATCTGTATGCGGGAGGATGTCCGCTTGATCTACCGAGTGAGGGGAAGACTAAAGGGAAATCATGTTCAGACTTCAAAGTTCAGAATCACCTCCCCATCAAAGTACGTGTATATCACCGCAATATGAGTCTCCGGTTCATTATCTTCCGGCCTCTCACAGTAGATACAAATAATTATAACAGAAACAGTAAGAACAAAAAGAACTACAAACACAGACGAATAAACAGCCACAGTGGCAAAGACTGGGAACGGCATCCGGAGGCAGTCTTCGGATGGTGAGCCTCTCAGCCGCATCGACTCTGAGGACAGGTGAGGAGCTGGGGCTCGTTTTCCAGCTCTGCAGTGAGGTCTGTGTTCAGGGGCATAGGGTCCGGGGAGAAGATACCCACTAGGGTAAATCCAGCCCGGCACCCCCCACCTCCACTACCCTCCCCCGGTCCTGAAGCAAATCTAGACACGTCTGTACCTAGATTAGGCGGTGCTCTGGTCAACGTCTGTTCTCCATGTTTGGGGTGGCTGAACATCCTGTCTGTCGGTATAAAAGGCAATACTCTTTGGCTTGAGAAATGGAGGGATGTCAATGGAGCAGACTGACACGGGCGCTGCCTGGGGATCGCCAGGGGATGTCTGGAGCTCGGGCTGGGCATGACAGTCAGCGAACCGCTAGTGATGCGATGCTGAATAGGCGGCAGGCGCTGGGAAACCTGAACTAAAAAGATCCTGTCAGGATACAAAGTGGCCCCTTGAGACCAAAGGCTGCGACTGTTGCCCGTGTTTCTCAGGAGAGCAGTCCACTCACAACGGAAATCACCAAGGCAGTTCAGAGAAGAGAGGCCCGTGTTACTCAGGAGACCAGTCTGCTCACAACGGAAATCACCAAGGCGGTTCAGAGAAGAGAGGCCCGTGTTTCTCAGGGGAGCAGTCCACTCACAACGAGATCACCAAGGCAGTTCAGAGAAGAGAGGCCCGTGTTTCTCAGGAGAGCAGTCCACTCACAACGGAAATCACCAAGGCGGTTCAGAGAAGAGAGGCCCGTGTTTCTCAGGAGAGAAGTCCACCCACAACGGAAATCACCAAGGCAGTTCAGAGAAGAGAGGCCCGTGTTTCTCAGGAGAGCAGTCCACTCACAACGGAGATCACCAAGGCAGTTCAGAGAAGAGAGACCGGTGTTTCTCAGGAGAGCAGTCCACTCACAACGGAAATCACCAAGGCAGTTCAGAGAAGAGAGGCCAGTGTTTCTCAGAAGAGCAGTCCACTCACAACGGAAATCACCAAGGCAGTTCAGAGAAGAGAGGCCCGTGTTTTCAGGAGAGCAGTCCACTCACAACGAGATCACCAAGGCAGTTCAGAGAAGAGAGGCCCGTGTTTCTCAGGAGAGCAGTCCACTCACAACGGAAATCACCAAGGCATTTCAGAGAAGAGAGGCCCGTGTTTCTCAGGAGAGCAGTCCACTCACAACGGAAATCACCAAGGCAGTTCAGAGAAGAGAGGCCCGTGTTTCTCAGGAGAGCAGTCCACTCACAGCGGAAATCACCAAGGCAGTTCAGAGAAGAGAGGCCCGTGTTTCTCAGGAGAGCAGTCCACTCACAGCGGAAATCACCAAGGCAGTTCAGAGAAGAGAGGCCCGTGTTTCTCAGGAGAGCAGTCCACTCACAACGGAAATCACCAAGGCAGTTCAGAGAAGAGAGGCCCGTGTTTCTCAGGAGAGCAGTCCACTCACAACGGAGATCACCAAGGCAGTTCAGAGAAGAGAGGCCCGTGTTTTCAGGAGAGCAGTCCACTCACAACGGAGATCACCAAGGCAGTTCAGAGAAGAGAGGCCCGTGTTTCTCAGGAGAGCAGTCCACTCACTACGGAAATCACCAAGGCAGTTCAGAGAAGAGAGGCCTGTGTTTCTCAGGAGAGCAGTCCACTCACAACGGAGATCACCAAGGCAGTTCAGAGAAGAGAGGCCCGTGTTTCTCAGGAGAGCAGTCCCCTCACAACGGAAATCACCAAGGCAGTTCAGAGAAGAGAGGCCCGTGTTTCTCAGGAGAGCAGTCCACTCACAACGGAGATCACCAAGGCAGTTCAGAGAAGAGAGGCCCGTGTTTCTCAGGAGAGCAGTCCACTCACAACGGAGATCACCAAGGCAGTTCAGAGAAGAGAGGCCCGTGTTTCTCAGGAGAGCAGTCCACTCACTACGGAAATCACCAAGGCAGTTCAGAGAAGAGAGGCCTGTGTTTCTCAGGAGAGCAGTCCACTCACAACGAGATCACCAAGGCAGTTCAGAGAAGAGTGGCCCGTGTTTCTCAGGAGAGCAGTCCACTCACAAGGGAAATCACCAAGGCAGTTCAGAGAAGAGAGGCCCGTGTTTCTCAGGAGAGCAGTCCACTCACAACGGAAATCACCAAGGCGGTTCAGAGAAGAGAGGCCCGTGTTTCTCAGGAGAGCAGTCCACTCACAACTGAGATCACCAAGGCAGTTCAGAGAAGAGAGGCCCGTGTTTCTCAGGAGAGCAGTCCACTCACAACGGAAATCACCAAGGCAGTTCAGAGAAGAGAGGCCCGTGTTTCTCAGGAGAGCAGTCCACTCACAACGGAAATCACCAAGGCGGTTCACAGAAGAGAGGCCCGTGTTTCTCAGGAGAGCAGTCCACTCACAACGAGATCACCAAGGCAGTTCAGAGAAGAGAGGCCCGTGTTTCTCAGGAGAGCAGTCCACTCACAACGGAAATCACCAAGGCAGTTCAGAGAAGAGAGGCCCGTGTTTCTCAGGAGAGCAGTCCACTCACAACGGAAATCACCAAGGCAGTTCAGAGAAGAGAGGCCCGTGTTTCTCAGGAGAGCAGTCCACTCACAACGGAGATCACCAAGGCAGTTCAGAGAAGGTAGGCCCGTGTTTCTCAGGAGAGCAGTCCACTCACAACGGAGATCACCAAGGCAGTTCAGAGAAGAGAGGCCCGTGTTTCTCAGGAGAGCAGTCCACTCACAACGGAAATCACCAAGGCAGTTCAGAGAAGAGAGGCCCGTGTTTCTCAGGAGAGCAGTCCACTCACAACGGAGATCACCAAGGCAGTTCAGAGAAGAGAGGCCCGTGTTTCTCAGGAGAGCAGTCCACTCACAACGGAGATCACCAAGGCAGTTCAGAGAAGAGAGGCCCGTGTTTCTCAGGAGAGCATTCCACTCACAACGGAGATCACCAAGGCAGTTCAGAGAAGAGAGGCCCGTGTTTCTCAGGAGGGCAGTCCACTCACAACGGAAATCACCAAGGCAGTTCAGAGAAGAGAGACACACATGATATGGTCATTAGAAGTAAACACGTTTATAATGCCTGTATACTATTGAGTAATGGGACTTGAGATTCATATGACAGGAGACAGGGGCAAACCTAACATAAGAAACATGAGAAATAGGAGCAGGAGTAGGCCATCCGGCCCATTGTGCCTGTCCAGCCTTTTCAATAAGATCATGGCTGATCTGTCCGTAAGCTCAGCTCCTTCTACCTGCTATTTCCCCAGAACCCTTAATTCCCTTACTGTGTAAAAACCTATCCAGCTATCACTTAAATATATTTCGTAAGCATATTTAGTGAGGAAGCCTCAACTGCTTCCCGGGGCAGAGAATTCCACAGATTCACCATTCTTTGGGAAAAACAGCTTCTTCCCTGAATCTTGAGACAATATCCCCGAGTTCTAGTCTCACCTACCAATGGAAACAACTTGCCTACTTCGATCTTGTCAATCCCTTTCAAAATTTTGCATGTTTCTATAAGATTCCCTCCCATTCTTCGGAATTCCCAAGCGACTCAATCTCTTCTCACAGGTTAACCCCTTCATCCCTGGAATAAACCTAGTGAACCTCCTCTGCATTGTCGTCAATGCCAGTATATCCTTCCTCAAGTATGGACACCAGAACGGCACACAGTACTTCAGGTGCGGCCTCACCTGTACCCTGTACAGTTGCAGCATGACCTCCCTGCTCTTGAATTTAATCTCTCTAGCAAAGAAGACCAACATTCCGTTTGCCTTCTTAATAACCTATACCTGCAAGCCAACTTTTTGCGATTCATGAACAGGAGCTCTCAAGTCCCTTTGCACAACAGTATGCTGCAATATTTCACCACTTAAATATTAATCTGCTTCTGTATTATTCCTTCTAAAGTGGATGATCTCGCAGTTATCAACATTGTATTCCATCTACCGGACATTGGCTCACTCACTTAACCTATCTTTTCGCTCTGCAGACCCTCCACGTCTCTGTACAATTTGCTTTTCCACTCAGTTTAGTATCATCGGAAATTTTTGCTACGCTACCCTCAGTCCCCTCTTCCCAATCATCAATATAAATGTTACGCAGGTGAGGACCCAGACCCGACCCCTGCGGCACCCCACACACCACAGACTGCCGACCGGCGAAACACCCATTTATACCAACTCTCTGCCGCCTATCGCTTAACCGATCCACTATCCATGCCAATACACTTCCTCCGAGTCCATGCATCCGTATCTTATTCATAAGTTTCTTGTCCGGCACCTTATCGAACACCTTCTGGAAATCCAAGTATCCAGCTGTTCTCCTCTATCCACTGCACTCATTATGTCCACAGACAACTCCAGTTAGATGGTCAAACAGGACTTGCCCATTCTGAATCCATGCTGCTTCTGAATAATGGAACCACTCCTTTGCAAATGCCTCGTTATTTCTTCCATAATGACGGCTTTAAGAATTCTCCTGACATCAAATGTTAAGCTGACGGGCCTATAGACAATAGCCAATAGATGCAGGAGTAGGCCATTCGGCCCTTAGAGCCAACATCGCAATTCAATGTGATCATGGCTGATCATCCACAATCAGCACCCTGTTCCTGCCTTCTCCCCATATCCCTTGACTCCGCTATTGTTAAGAGCTCTATCTAACTCTTTCTTGAAAGCATCCAGATAATTGGCGTCTGCTGCCTTCTGAGGCAGAGCAGTCCATATATCTACAACTCTCTGGGTGAAAAAGTTTTTCCTCAACTCAGTTCTAAATGGCCCTACCCCTTATTCTTAAACTGTGGCCTCTGGTTCTGGGCTTCCCCCAACATCGGGAACATGTTTCTTGCCTCTGGCTTGTCCAATCCCTTAATAATCTTATATGTTTCAATCAGATCTCCTCTCCTCCTTCTAAATTCCAGTGTATACAAGCCCAGTCGCTCCATTTTTCAACATATGACAGTCCCGCCACCCCGGGAATCAACCTCTTGAACCTGTGCTGCACTCACCCAATAGCAAGAATGTCCTTCCTCAAATTTGGAGACCAAAACTGAAGACAATACTCCAGGTGGGGTCTCACCAGGGTCCTGTACAACTGCAGAAGGACATCCTTGCTCCTATAACTCAGCTCCCCTTGTTATGAAGGCCAACATGCCATTAGCTTTCCTCACTGCCTACTGTGCCTGCATGCTTACTTTCAGTGACTGATGAGCAAGGACACCGAGATCTCGTTGCGCTTCCCCTTCTTCTAACTTGACACCATTCAGATAGTAATCTGCCTTCCTGTTCTTGCCACCAAAGTGGATAACCTCACATTTATTCGCATTAAACTGCATCTGCCATGCATCTGCCCACTCACCCAACCTATCCAAGTCTCAAGTTCAAGCAGCATTCTCCCTAACATTTTCTTCATAATTCACACGACCACCCAGCTGTGTGTCATCTGCAAATTTGCTAATGTTACTTTTAATCCCTTCATCTAAATCATTAATGTATATTGTAAATAGCTGCGGTCCCAGCACCGAGCCTTGCGGTACCCCACTGGTCACTGCCTGCTATTCTGAAAAGGACCCGTTAATACCTATTCTTTGTTTCCTGTCTGCCAACCAATTTTCTATGCATATCAGTACCCAACCCCCAATACCATGTGCTCTAATTTTGCCCGCTGATCTCCTATGTGGGACCTGATCAAAGACTTTCTGAAAGTCCAGGTACACGACATCCACTGGCTCTCCCTTGTCTACTTTTATTGTTACATCCTCAAAAAATCCAGAAAATTAGTCAAGCATGATTTTCCTTTCGTAAAGCCACGCTGACTCGGACAGATCCTGTTACAGCCCGTCTTTTGCCAATATCCTTTCTTTAAAAATGGCGTGTGTTATGTACACCTAGGGTTTATATTTTCTGTAGATAATCGCTTTAAAATGTCGGGAGAATGAGACTGACTTCTGGACACTGTTTAAGCTGTTACAAATAGAGAGAGGGAGGGAGGGAGGGAGGGAGGGAAGGAGGGAGGGGGAGAGAGAGAGAGAGAGAGAGAGAGAGAGAGAGAGAGAGAGAGAGAGAGAGAGAGAGAGAGAGAGACGGAGGATACTGCTCGAAAGATTGATGTTATGGTTTCTCTGAAAGTTGATTACCTTTCCACAAGGACAGTTGCCTGCTGGTAAAACTTTTAGAGAGAGGAGAACGGAGCAGGTTGATGGACAGCTGGTGATAAATACCAGGTCCGCTGAAACACAGACAGACACACGGTTTCGGACACTGAACGAGCTTTGATGCTCCCACAGGAAGGTGGGGTTTTTGGAGGATCGATTCGGGGAAATCAATCAGTGGCTCTAGCCAGTGAAAAGGTGAGATCGGTGGGGAATTATCTGTGTGTCCACCCTAGCCTGGGCGATAATTCCACCACTGAATAACGGTCGTACGTGTTATGGTCACAGTCGGTGAGTTCAACAGGATTTCGGAGGACAACGGGAAGATCGACGGGATCAGCTCTCCTCTCACCTTTCTCAATCTCCAACGTTACTCAACTAACTACCTCGAACTGAACTGAACTCTCTTCATCATCGTAAGACTGCATCCATTCACCCCTAGGTTTGAAAGAGCCTAGCTTTGTTCCTATTTCCACACTTATGTACATATATATCATTGCTAACCTGTGTAATATATTTGTATTTATAGTACTGCATTGCGTAGCCACTAATAAACACTATTAGTTTATAGTAATACCAGACTCCAATGTGTTTTCCATTTCTGCTGGTTCTTTAACCCGTCACGGGTTACGTAAAATAATTGGGGGATTGTCCGGGATATTAACAATTATGCAATATCTTATTTGAATTGATTGGGGGGAAATCCCTTATTTGATTTGTTTGTGTGGACAAACAGAAGAAATGGAAGTTGATATTTTTTTTGATGCTCCAAACTCTGAGGCTTTAGAGGACGCCAGAACGTTTGAGCTTTTGACTGTTGCAAAACGGTTGAAACATACAAAGGTGAAATCGGCAACGAGGTCGTCACAGATGCAGAGGGTCATAGCCGAGTTTTATGTATCTGAGGGGTTGTTTAAAGTAGAGGAGTTTGAGTTGTTTCCTGGAAATAAACCTAGCGGGTTTGAGACCCAGAATCAGATGGAAAGATTAAGGATCGAGGCTGAGGAGAGGTGAAGAGTGCAACAGCACGAGTTTGAGCTCCGAGTAAAACAGCTTGAGGCTGAGGAAGCTGAAAGACAGAGACAGTTCGAGAGGAAGATGTGGCAGCTGGGAGGTCCAGTGCTGGACCCTTGTGATTTTTATAGCTTGAAAGAGCTGGTTGTAATTGAAGAATTTCAGAAGTGTGTTCTCGATGATGTAAGGGCATACCTAGATTAAAAGGATGCGGGAGTATGCTGGGTTACCAGACGAGGTTGTTTTAACCCACAAGGTTGAGTTTGCTCCAGATAGGAGTTTCCCAGAGATTAGCTGGGAGTATCAGGGGAACCCGGAATCTGCAACTGGGAATGGTGTTGAAAGCCTTGGAGAGGCAGCTGTCCCGTTTGCCTGTGTTCAGGTTGTTGAAATACCCGAGGATTCACAGGGTTCTGAACCTTGTGTTGAGACTCAGTTAAGATCTGAGTTGTCTGACTTGGCTAAAAAGGAATGCAGTCCTTTTGTGTCAGATGCACTTGGTTCAGTGAATAATGGGTTAACCCTGGTATCAGTGGAAATTGAGGATTCTCAATCATTCGTGTTAGTTTGTGATGGGATGAAAACTGGTGAGGTGAATTTTATTGAAGATATTGGGAAAAGTATTGTTCCTGGATTTTTGAATGAAGTCTGGATTGGTTTCAAGACCTTTGACTTTGCTGAGAGATACAGCTCTGTCAGGTGCTGAGACAGTACATGCTAATTTGTTAAACTATATTTTGAAATTTAAGGATAAGCAACTTGGTGATATTGTTCAAGTTTGTGATTTTGAGAGACCATCGGTAGGTGTTATTATGGAAACATTTGGAATTAAACATCTTGGAGATAAAACTAATGACTTGTTTGGAACAAAGGACTTGTTTGCAAATTTAATAAATCGGCTTAGTTTGGAAAACATTGGTGATAAGCTAACACATGTGCAGGCAGTTTTGACAGCCCTGTTCGATCTGATCACGTGATGGTTAGGTGTTCTGTTTCGAAAAGGGACAATGGTTGGCCAAACGCCACTTGGAATAAAGGATCTGGTTTTGCAGGAATTTGACTTTTTTTGTAGCAAAGCATGTGAAAGATAAAGACAATATCAGGGTAGCTAGACTGTTTGAATGTTAAGTTTAAAAGTGAAATAGAGATTAGTATTTGTATACGCTTCTGTAATGTATTACGATAATCACATATGTATTACTTTATATACTAATATGTAGTTAAAAAAATTTCCTTTGTAAAAAATTTTCTGAAAAGGAAGGAGTGTATGTATCCCTAGGGTTAATATTTTCTGTGGACCATCACTTTAAAATGTCGGGAGAATGAGACTGAGTTTTGGACACTGTATGAGCTGTTAAAAAGAGTGAAAGGGAGGAGAGGGAGTGGGGGGGGAGAGAGAGAGAGGGAGAGAGAGAGAGAGAGAGAGAGAGAGAGAGAGAGAGAGAGAGAGAGAGAGGGAGAGGGAGAGGGAGAGGGAGAGGGAGAGGGAGAGGGAGAGGGAGAGGGAGAGGGAGAGGGAGAGGGAGAGAGAGAGATCCAAAGATTGACATTATGATTTCTCTTCAAGTTGTTTACCTTTCCACAAGAAAACTTGCCTGCTGGTAAACCTCTTACAGAGAGAGGAGGACGGAGCAGGTTGATGGACAGCTGGTGTCCAACATGTGGGGATAAATACCAGGTCCGTTGAGACACAGACAGACATACGGTTTGGGACACTGAACGAGCTTTGATGCACCCACAGGAAGGTGTGTTTTTGGAGGATCGATTCGGGAAAGTCGATCAGTGGCTCTAGTCAGTGAAAAGGTGCGATCGGTGGGAATTATCTGTGTGTCCCACCCTCCCGTTTGATAATTCCACCACTGAAGAACGGTCGTACGTGTTACGGTCACAGTCGGTGTCTTCAACAGGATTCCGGAGGACAACAGGGATTTCAGAAGACAATGGGAAGATCAACGGCATCAACTCTCCTCTCACCTCTCTCAATCTCCGAAGTTACTCAACTAGCTACCTCAAACTGAACTGAACTCTTTTCATCATCGTAAGACTGTATCCATTCACCCCAAGGTTTGAAAGAGCCTAGTTTTGCTCCTAATTCCACACTTATTTCCTCAGGACCCTGGTGCAACCACAAAACCTATATCACACACAACAGACAAACCAATATATTGTGCTCGAAACTGGTTAATTAAATACTAAACGCGTGTAGTAAAGCACAGCACTGGGAAACAGTAAACATTTAGTAAACAGCTCTCTGTCCAAGTGACGAGACCTCATTGATGGCGAGATATTCATTATTCTCGCAACCCGAGGGAACAAGTTATTACCCGGGCATTCCTAGTGCTGATATGCATGCACCCTCATCCTGACCACCGCGTGTCAAAGAGATCATGGGATGGGTGGTAGGGATTCTCAACAATGCTTTGGACCCTTCGTCTGCAACGTTCCTGGAAAATGCCACAAACAGGGCCGAGTGAGACCCCGATCACCCTGTCGGCGGGTTTTACTCTCCCTTGTATTGTCTTGTGGTTCGATACCTTGCAGCTTCCGTACCCTACAAAGATGGCGCCGGACATGACACTCTCCATGGTGCTCCAGTATACGCTGCTGTGGCTTCCTGACTAGTGTGGAGGTGTTGTGGGTCCAGGTTAGATCGTTTGTTATGTGCACACCGAAGAACTTGGTCTTTATTGGTATCTACTTATAATATAGTAATTTAAGCAAGATGTGTGTAAATATAACTCCCAAACTATTGAGATCGGCGGGGGGTGGGGAACAGAATCAAGGCTTAGAGTCCTGAGATGGTAAAGTATGAAAGCTTAGTTCATTCACGGAATAAGGGATGGGAGAGAGATATTTTTAATGCAGGGTAAATGTAGGGAGAAGGCAATTACGCCGAATTCCACAGGTTCCACGTGGTAAAACGAGATAACAGTCGCCGTAGATTTTATCCGGCATCGTTCCAAATCCATAAGAATGATCACCGAAAGTGACCTGTCACAGGGATATCATCTTCAAGTGAATTGCACACCACATACCCAGGCAAGGGTTAACACGTAAGTGGTCTCCACAGGATACCCCAAACAAATTCCACTCCTGTGGATTATTCGAGGTGACAGGCACATATTTGCTGTGTACTGGATCGATAAGACACCCACCCTTGTGGGCACTGGAGAGTTCCAAACAGTGACCCTTAGCCTCTGGCTTCCTTGTCTCAGTCCTTTCGTTCACTTTCTTTGTCTCCTTCTGACTGTGTCTGTGTCCTCGCTTAAAACTAAACAAATTGTGAGTAATGTAAACAAGCTGCAAGTCAGGCAGTCCCGCCTCCTTGAGCTCTCTCTCTGTAAAAATCAAAAATGAGCTGAGAAAGTCAGCGGCTGACGTCATTGTTAGTACCCACCTCACTCTGGCACTCTCTTAAAGTGACAGTCCACAACAAACAAAACCGAGGGACTCATAACACTTTCCCAAAAAAACTTTGATCTAAAAGTGCAAAATTTTAACTGCAAACTACAGTATGTAAAATAATGCATGTATGGTTATCATGTAACACATTGCAGAATCGTATACAAATACCAGATTCTGCTTCACTATTAAAACTTTAAGCTCAGCATCTGGAAAAACAATCAGCAATGATATTGTCCATGCTTTTTATATGCGTTATCACAATATCATATTCTTGCAAAATCAGACTCCAGTTTAACAATCATCTGGTTTTGTCATTTACCTTACTCAGAAACACTAACAGATTATGATCAGTATAAACTACAAGTGGTATCTGCGCAGGACAAAGACAGACATCGAAATGCTGCAAAGCCAAGATGAGTGACAACAACTCTTTCTCTATGGTGGAATAATTTCTTTGATGCTCATCGTATTTTCTCGAAAAGTAAGCTACAGGATGTTCAACATCATCATCATCTTTCTGTAATAACACTGTCCCGGCAGCTTCATCACTGGCATCCACAGCTATAGAAAATGGCTTTGTAAAGTCAGGTGCCCTGAGCACAGATTGATGACATAAAAATGGCTTTCAATCGATCAAATGCCTACTGACAAGGCTCGGTCCGAACAAACTTTTCAACCTTCTTCAGGAGATTAGTCAGAGGAAAGGCGATATCAGCAAAGTTCTTGCAGAACGTACGATAATATCCAACCATTCCCAAAAACCTTCTAAGAGCCTTCTTACCAGTCAGAATAGGAACTTGAGAAATTGTCTGGACTTTTACCCGAACAGGAGCCCACTTGCCTTGACCTACAACAACACCAAGATAGGTCACAGTGTCATGGACATATTCACTCTTAGCTAAGTTAACTGTAAGGCTGGCCTGGGAAAGCCTGTCAAACAGCTTCTCTACTGCAGAGATATGCTCTTCCCAAGTGTCACTCCCTGTGACGAAGCCATCAATATAGGTATCTGTGTGTTCTAACCCTCGAATTACAGAATCAAACATTCCCTGGAATGTTCCTGGAGCATTTTTCCTTCCGAAAGGCAAAACATTGTATTCATTCAACCCAGATGGTGTCACAAACACAGAAATGTCTCTACCTCTGTCCGTCAATGGACACACCAATACCCTGTCAACAGATCAATCTTTGTAAGAAATTTAGCTTTTCCAACCTTATAGATGCGATCATCCACCATAGGGATAGGATAGGCATCTGTTTTTGTTACTGCATTTACCGTCCTATAAACAGTGCAAAATCTAACACTACATCAGGTTTGGGCACAATAACGCAGTGTGAGCTCCAATCTGATGCTGAAGGATTAATAATACCATTTTCCAGCATATAGTCAATTCCTTGCTCAGCCAATTTACACTTTTCTATGTTCAAGCGATATGGGTGTTGTTTAATCGGTTTGGCTTGACCAATATCTACATCATGTACTGCGACCGTGCTTTGCTTGGGAACATCGGGAAATAAATCTTTAAACTTCAGAATTAATTCCTTCAGCTGTTGTTGTTGTTTTGGCTGCAGATGAGCCAACTTGTTATCAATGTTTTCTGGAACAACCCAGTTCATTAGTCATACTGGGGCCATGTTTGGCTTGTGAAAAGTCTCAGACGAGTCAATGGTTTCATTCTCAGGGTTGCCAAATTCATATATTTTGACAACAACACTCACAGTTTGTGCCTGCTTGTCAAAAAAGGTTTTTTCATATTTATGTGCACCACCTGTGTTAGTTTACGTCAGTCGGGTGTTTTAATAACATAATTCACATCATTAATTTGGGAGACTATTTCATACGGTCTATTAAATTTCACCTGAAGTGGATTCGTCAAAATAAGGCAAGCACCTTATCTCCCACCCGGTATTTTCTTTCGTGAGCCCTGTTATCAAACCAACACTTCATTTTGTTTTGAGAAATCTTTTTGTCTCGCTAGACTACAGGTTTGGTGTAGTTTATTTTTGAACCTCAAAACATAGTCTAACGAGTTAACATCAATCCACTGTTCCTTTTAACAAGGTCTAAGGTCACTCTGCGACCAAATACGAGTTAAAATGGAGTAAAGCCCATTGATTCCTGTACTGATTCTCTTTCTGCGGACGAACGCAAATGTATTCCTTCATCCCAGTCTGTTCCATTTTCAACAGAATATGTCTTAATCATTGTTTTGAGGGTAGAATGAAATCTTTCTAAAGCCCCTAGTGATTCTGTATGTTACACAGATGATGCAATTTGTTTTGCTCCCAGTTCAGAAATTACCTGCTGGAATAACCCAGATGTAAAATTACATCCTTGATCAGACTGGATTTCTTTAGGCAAATCAAATAAAGTGAAAATCTTGGTAAGAGCCTTCGCCACAGTTTAAGCTTTAATATTTCGGAGAGGTATTGCCTCTGGGAATCAGGATGCAGTACACATAATAGTTAGCAGATACTGATGGCTAGCTTTAGTTCGTGGCAATGGGCCAACACAATCCACTATAACTTTGGAAAAGGGTTCAGCGAATGTAGGTACAGGCCACTGGGGTGAGCTCATTAGGTTTACCCACAACTTGATGAGTGCCTTTTGGAAACTCTTATTCAGGGTAAACATAACTTTATGAGTTAAAGCAAACTGATCTGACCATGTGGTTAAGGTGTTGAACTAGCGATCTGGAAGTCATGATTTTGAGCCTCAGCCGAGGCAGCTTGTGTGTCCTTGAGCAAAGCACTGAACCACACACTGCTCCTGCGCAATTATAGCCCGGTGGCAATGATTGGGGGGGGGGGGGGGGGGGGGGGCGGGGCACCATAAATAAATAAATAATAAGCTGCTTCAGCAACTGTCAAAGCAGAATAGGCTTGCTAAGCCTTCCCCTTAATTACACTTTGTAAGAGAATTTTCTTTCTGCTTTTTTGCCTCTCCAGCCTGAAACTGCCTCTGCCTTTCCCGAGCCTCCATCTTTAATTTTTCTCACTTGTACTGGAGCTCAAGCTCATGAGGTTTACTTTCAGGAAACACCTCCAACTCCTCCACTTTAAACACACCCTCAGATACATATTGTTCAGCTATTACCCTCTGCATCTGTGCCCTCCTCATTGTCAATTTCACCTTAGCAAGTATTAACGTTTTAGCAATACTCAATAACTCAATCCTTCTGGTGTCCTCTAATGCCTGAGAGGTTCACACTTCCAGATATCTATCAACATCCATTGCTGCTGATTTTCCACACACAAATAAATCAAAAGGGATGAAATCGATAATAAATCAATCCTTAAATCTGTTCATATGCCAGATGCAGGCCCCATTTTGTTACAAACTGTAACGCTTTAGAAATGAACCAGCAGCAACAGACTACTCCCAATGGCCACACATTTTATTTCCATGTCCCATTCCCATTCTGATATGTCTAACCATGGCCTCCTCTACTGTCAAAATTAATCCAAACTCAGGTTGGATGAACAACACATTATATACCGGCTGGGTAGCCTCCGACCTGATGGGATGACATTTACTTCTCTAACTTCCGTTAATGACCCTCTTCCCCTTCTTACCCCAACACTGACATATTTAATTGTTTGCCTGTATTCCATGTCTCTCTGGTGCTTCCCCCCCCCCTTTCTTTCTCCTGAGGCCTCCTGTCATATGATCCTTTCCCTTCACCAGCTCTGTATCACTTTCGCCAATCACCTTTCCTGCTCTTAGCTTCATCCCACCACCTCTGGTCTTCTCCTATCATTTCGCATTTCACCCTCCCCCCACTACTTTCAAATCTCTTAATATCTTTCCTTTCGGCTAGTCCTGACGAAGGGTCTCAGCCTGAAACGTCGACATTTCTTCTCCTTATAGATACTGCCTGGCCTGCTGTGTTCCACCAGCACATTGTGTGTGTTGTTTGAATTTCCAGCATCTGCAGATTTCCTCGTGAGTGTTATGTGTATAAATGTGTATAAATATAACACGCAAACTATTGAGCTCCGGGGAAACAAGGCTTGGAGTCTTGAGATGGTAGAGTATGAAAGTTCAGTTCAACCACAGAATAGGTGATGCGAGAGATAATTGTAATCCAGGGTAAATGTTGAGAGAAGGCAATTATGTCGTATTCCACAGGTTCCGTGGTGGTAAAACGAGACAACAGTTGCTGTAGATTTTATCTGTCATCCTTCCAAATCCACATACTAATTATCACCTGAAGTGACTTGCCATAAGGGGTATCATCTTAAAATGAACTGCCACACCACAGCCAGGCAATGGTTAACACATAAGTGGTCTCCGCAGGATACCCCACATCAGATCCGCTGCTATGGATCAAATGAGGTGACAACCACACTTACGATGTATGGTGAATCGATAATTAGCCCACCCTTGTGGGCAAAGGAAAGTTCCAAACAGTCACCCTTGGCCACTAGTTCCCTGGTTTCGATTCCTCCATTTTTCCTCCTTCGTCTCCATCTGACTCTGAGTGTCTGTGTCCTCGGTTAAAACTAAACAAGCAGCACGCAATGTAAACAAGCATAACAATGGCCACTCGCCACCGTGAGCTGACAAGTGTGCCAGTAGGTGGAATGACTGAGTGAATCCTTTCCCACATTCTCAGCAGGTGAATGGCCTCTCTCTAGTGTGAACTTGCTGATGTCTCTGTAGGGTAAATGACCGAGCGAATCCCTTCCCACAGATTGAGCAGGTGAATGGCTTCTCCCCAGTGTGAACTCACTGGTGTTTCTGTAGGTGGGATGACTGAGTGAATCCCTTCCCACATTCTGAGCAGGTGAACGGCTTCTCCCCAGTGTGAACTCGCTGGTGACTCTATAGTTGGGATGACCGAGTGAATCTCTTCCCACAGTCCAAGCAGCTGAACGGCTTCTCCCCAGTGTGAACTCGCTGGTGACTCTGTAGTTGGGATGACCGAGTGAATCTCTTCCCACAGTCCGAGCAGCTGAACGGCTTCTCTCCAGTGTGAACTCGCTGATGTCTCTGTAGAGTGAATGACCGAGTGAATCCCTTCCCACAGATTGAGCAGGTGAATGGCTTCTCCCCAGTGTGAACTCGCTGGTGTTTCTGTAGGTGGGATGACTGAGTGAATCCCTTCCCGCATTCTGAGCAGGTGAACGGCTTCTCCCCAGTGTGAACTCGCTGGTGACTCTGTAGTTGGGATAACCGAGAGAATCTCTTCCCACAGTCCGAGCAGCTGTACGGCTTCTCCCCAGTGTGAACTCGCTGGTGTAGCAGTAGGGTAGATGACCGAGTAAATCTCTTCCCACAGTCCGAGCAGGTGAACGGCTTCTCCCCAGTGTGAACAAGCTGGTGCCTCTGTAGGTGGGATGACCGAGTGAATCTCTTCCCACAGTCCGAGCAGGCGAACGGCTTCTCCCCAGTGTGAACTCGCTGGTGTTTCTGTAAGTTGGATGACTCAGTGAATCCCTTCCCACATTCTGAGCAGATGAATGGCTTCTCCCCAGTGTGAATTTGCTGATGACTCTGTAGGTGGGATGACTGAGTGAATCCCTTCCCACAGACTGCACAGGTGAACGGCTTCTCGCCAGTGTGAACTCGCTGATGTACCAGTAGGGTAGATGACAGAGTGAATCCTTTCCCACAGACTGAGCAGGTGAATGGCTTCTCCCCACTGTGAACTCGCTGATGTAGCAGTAGGGTAGATGACAGAGTGAATCCCTTACCACATTCTGAGCAGGTGAACGGCCTCTCCCCAGTGTGAACTCGCTGATGTACCAGTAGGGTAGATGACAGAGTGAATCCTTTCCCACATTCTGAGCAGGTGAACGGCCTCTCCCCAGTGTGAACTCGCTGATGTCTCTGTAGGTGGGATGACTGAGTGAATCTCTTCCCACAGACTGAGCAGGTGAATGGCTTCTCCCCAGTGTGAACTCGCTGGTGTCTCTGTAGGGTGGATGACCGAGTGAATCTCTTCCCACAGTCCGAGCAGGTGAACGGCTTCTCCCCAGTGTGAACTTGCTGATGACTCTGTAGTTGGGATGACTGAGTGAATCCCTCCCCACAGACTGAGCAGGTGAACGGCTTCTGCCCAGTGTGAACTCGCTGATGTACCAGTAGGGTAGATGACTGAGTGAATCCTTTCCCACAGACTGAGCAGGTGAATGGCTTCTCCCCAGTGTGAACTGGCTGATGACTCTGTAGTTGGGATGACTGAGTGAATCCCTTCCCACAGACTGAGCAGGTGAACGGCCTCTCCCCAGTATGAACTCGCTGATGTCTCCGTAGGTTGGATGACTGAGTGAATCCCTTCCCACAGACTGAACAGGTGAATGGTTTCTCCCCAGTGTGAACTCGCTGGTGAGCCATTAGGTCAGATGACTGAGTGAATCCTTTCCCAGAAATTCAGCAGATGACCAGCCTCTGCCCAGTGTGGTGTGAACTGACTGCTGTGTCCACAGGTGGAAAGACTGTCTGAACCCCTTCTCACACACAGAACAGGTGAATGGCCTTGCCCAGTGTGAACATGCTGATGTACCTTCAATTGTGATAATCGAGTGAATCCCTCCCCACTGTTTGAGCAGGAAGGGTGGTCAATTGGATCCCTGGCTCCACTTCTTAAATATCCAAAGAGAGACAACAAATCTGGCGTGCCATGTTTGAGCTTCCTGGAGACGAATTCGTTCTCAGTTTTAACCTGTAAAAAGATTTACAAAATCCATCAATTCCCTGACGCTCTTCCTGTTTCTATAAGAATGGGGCATTCCTGCCGTCTCCAATCTGTGACCTGGCTCAGTCTGACTCTCTCCATTGGTATTATTCCCTGTTCCTGCTGAGCTTCATGGGTGCCTGGCCCCACAGTAACTGAAACACTCTCACGCAAGTAGTCTTCCTTGACGTGCAGCTGGGATCTTCTTTTATGTATTATTAACTTAAAGTGCCACAGTTTTAACGCCATATAAAAAATTCCTGCTGAAATGACTGGTTGGTTCGCACGACTGTCAAAAGGGGTTAGAGTGAATTTTTGTATTATTCCAGGTTCTTGTCACGATCATAGAAAATTTCAACACAGAAACAGGTCCTTTGGGCCATCTAGTTTGTGCTGAACTATTTAAACTGCTCACTCCCACACCGCTACCATCCAGGTACCTACACGAACCGCTTAAATGTTGAAAACGAGCTCTCATGCACCACTTGTGCTGGCTGCTCATTCCACACCCGGATGACCATCGGTATGAAGAAGATTCCCCTCATGTTTCCCCTAACATTTCACCTTTCACCTTTAACCCATGGCCTCTGGTTGTCGTTCCACCCAATCTTCATGGAAAAAGCCAGCTTGCATTAACACGATCTGTGCCTCTCTATCACAATCAAATCTCCCCTCAATCTTCTACATTCCAAGGAATAAAGTCATGATTTGTTCAATCTTTCCTTCTAACCCAAGTCCTCCAGACCTGGCAAAATCCTTGTGAATTTTCGCTGAACTCTCTGAACCACTTTTACATCTTACCTATAGGTTGGTGACCAAAACTGCACAGAATTCTCAAAATTAGGCCTCACCAATGTCTTCTAGAAGTCAACATAACATCCATCTATTGTTATCAGTACTTTGGTTCATGAAGGGCAATGGGCTGAAATCATTCCTTCCATCCCTATCTACCTGTGATACCACTTTCAGTGAATTAAGGACTTGTATTCCCAGGTCCCTTTCTTCCACAACACTCCTCCGTGCCCGACCAGTCACCGTGAAAGACCTCCCTTGGTAGGTCAAACCAAAGTGCAACAACTCACACTGGTCTGCATTAAATTCCATTTTCCATTTCTCAAACCATTTTCCCAGCGGGTCCAGGTAGCACTGAAAGCGATGATAGTCTTCCTCACTGTCCACTACACCACCAGTCTTGGTGTCACCCACAAATTTGCTGATCCAGTTAACCACACCATCATCCAGATTACTGATATAGATGACAAACAACAACAGATCCAGCACTGATCCCTGTGGCACACCACCAGTCACAGGCTTCCAGTCAGAAAGGCAACCATCTGCTACCACACTCTGTCTTCTCCCAAAGACAGTGTCTCATCCAATTTACTATCTCATCTTGAATGCTGAATGACTGAACCTTCTTGACCAACCTCCCATATGAGACTTTGTCAAGTACCTTGCTAAAGTCCATGTAGACAACATCCACTGCCTTGTCTTCATCCACTTCCCTGATAACTTCCTGGAGATACTCTATAAGATTGGCGAGAGCCATGCTGTCTATCCTTTACCAGTCCACACCTATCCAAATACTTACAGTATATACTTGGTTCCTGCACACAGATTCCAATAACTTTCCCAGTACTAATGTCAAGCTCACCAACGTATAATTTCCTAGTTTATTTTTACAGCCTTTCTAGAACAGTGGAACAACATTGTCTGTCCTCCAATCCTCCAGTACCTCACCTGTCACTAAGGATGATTTAAATATCGGTGCTAAGGCCCCAATAATTTCTGCACTTGTCTTCTGTAGGGTCCAGGTGAACAACTTGTCAGGCCCTGGGGATTGATCCACACTAATTTGCCTCAAACCCCTCCACCTCTGTAATCTGTACAGCGTCCATGAAGTTGATGCGGCTTTGCCTCAATTCTGTAGACTCTGTGTTCATCTCTTGAGCAAATACGGATGCTAGTTTATGCTATCCTTTCATATGGATTACCATTCTGATCTTCCAGAGAATTATTTTTTTTCCCTTGCAATCTTTTTGCTCGTAACATATCTGCAGAATCCCTGAGGATTCTCCTTCACCTTGGCTGCTGGGGCAACCTCATGCCTTTATTTCTTTCAAGTGTTCACTTGAATTTCCTGTATTTCATAAGTACCCCATTTGTTCCTATCTGCCTGTACCTTGTATGCACCTCCTTTTTATTGATCTGGGAGAGGAAAGCCAAAGGGGTTATAGATCTGCATGGTGAGAGGTGGGGGTAAGGACGATTAAACTAAAGTTGCAGGGGGAATGGGACCCTGAATAACAGAACAGATGGTGAAGAGGTTGTGGAGACAGATGTTGTTCAGGCCTCAGGCAAAGTCAGGAATGAAAAAGCTGAGCATGGTGCAGTGAATATGCTGAGCCCTGTATATTTCAATACAAGGAGCAGCGTAGGAAAGGTGGATGTGTTCAGGGATGGATCAACACCTGGAATCAACACTAGGATCTGGCAACTGTGGATTGGGACAGGCTGCCTTTTGGCAAAGGTGTGTTTTGTAAATGGGAGGCCTTCAAAGCGAAATTTTGAAAGTACAAAGTGGGTATGTCAGAATAAAAGGTAAAGATAGAAACTGTAGGGAAACTTGGATTGCAAGAGATATTCAGACCCTGGTAAAGCACAAAATGGAATTGCATAACAGGGATAGGCAGTCAGTTTCTTATGGAGTATAAGAAATGCAAGAGAACACGTAAGAAATCAATCAGGATGGATAAAAGATGGCATGAGGTTGCTGTCACAGAAAAGGTGAAGGATAATCCTCAGGGATTCTAGTGATAGATTAAGAGCAAAAGGATTGCAAGACACAAAGTTGGTCCTCTGGAAGACCGGAATGGCAATCCACGAGTGGAACCAAAGCAGATGGGGGAGACATTAAATATTTTTCAAACTCTATTTACTCAGGAGATGGACAAAGGGTCTATGGGAGTGTGGAAACGTGGCATTAACCACTTCAACCCTGGGGGAAAAAAACACTCCTCTGGCCACTCACACGCTCATCATTTTATACACCAAAAAATGTCTCTAAATATGAACAAGGAAATCTACTTTCCATGATTCAGTACATTTACACAGACAGGTGTGTAAAAAGGGCCCAACGAATACCAGGGACAAACAGGCCCAATTCACCACAACCACAAACTGTTCCTGCTGCTACCATCCAGGAAACGGTACCACAGCAAAAGGAGCAACAGGCCCCGGGACATCATCTTCCACCAGGTTTGATGTCATTACGTACCCAGAGAGAATGGGACAAAACATGTTCTCACCGATAGAAAAGTCCAGCGCAAGAGGAGGTAGAGGACGCAACACACACAAAATACTGGAGGAGCTCAGCAGGCCAGGCAGCATCTATGGAAAAGAGTCCTAATGCCGATTTTCTCAACTGCTGATGTAAAAGATTTTGTTGCCTTTCTCCCAGTTCCTAATCCTTGCATTTAGATAGCTGGAGCTCAGCTCTGCCTGAGAGATCCATCGGTTCCCATTCCCTCAGCGGCCGGAAGCTCCCCGGGGCCCGTGTACGGATCGAGGGGCTGAGAGAGAGGGAAGAGAGCAGGACTGTCCCGGGATTGCTGGCCACGGTGTCGGAAATTCAGAGGAATTATCCCGAAGTCGGTGTTTAAGATAAAAACTCGGAGAATCACTCTTACCTTTGACCGACATTTTCAAAGGCTTCTGTGTACTGTGCGCATGCGTGAAAGTCAGGGAGGCCTCAGCCTGACGCCTGCGCATTTCATCGGCACTCAAGCGCCGGCGAAATTCTTAACTCATGGCCCTATGGGTAATCACGGTGCCATTAAACATTTCTGCAAGCACCGGTTCAATGTCCATATCTCTTTTTGTTTTATCTTGGGTATAGGAAAAATCTGCAGCTGTTTTAACGCAGAAAGCGGCTCCCATAAGTAATATACTCAATATCAACGTGTCTCTAATGCCAAAGTAAAATGCAGATATAAAAACACAGGAGATTCTGCAGTTGCTGGACACACACAAAACGCTGGAGGAACTCTGCGATTCAGAGAGCAACTAAGCAGCGGAGTACACAGGCTAGGCATGCGGAAGGGGCTCTGCCTAAACGTTTTCTATTTATTCCTCTCCAAAATTTCTGCTTGATCTGTTGATTTCCACCTGTATTTTGCAGAAATTAACCACCTTTTTTTTCGATCAACCAGTTTTCACTTTTAACCACATCCTGCTGGTCTTATTCGTCCTCCTCCTCTGGACCCCATCTCTCTCTGGAGCCCCTGATTCAGGCTGGCAACTCTTTTGTTTCTGACTCTGCACCATCGAAGATTCACTCGCTTACCTCCTGTCAGATTTTAGAGGTGCATTGTGTTACAAGACCGCAGGTTCGTTTACTGTGAGTGTCGCTTTAAGTGCCTGAGAGAGGAGGGCTGTGACGTCAGACTCAAGCTGCGGCAGCCTGAGGGAGCGGGAGAGGGAGAGGGAGACAAGCTGTTGGAACTTCAGCGTGTGACTGCTATAGGCTGCAACTCCTCCATGCCCAAAAGGTACGGTTGATCTGATCATCGGCACGCAGTGCACAACGGATGTGTGACTGTCACTTCGTATAATCCATATGTGTGGATTTGCTGGAGTATCCTGTGGTATCACTTTTGTTGGCCCTTACCTGGAATCGGGGTGTTCTGTGGTAACCACTTGAAGACGATATTCCTGTGACTGTCACCTGGTGATATTTCTAAGTGGATTTCGGAACGAATCGACGGATAAGATCTTTGGCGACTGTGATTTCGTTTACCCAGCGTGGAATGTGTGTGGAATTCTTCGTAATTGCCTTCTCTCTACATTTTCGAGTGGATTTACAACTCTCTTCTCCCACTCACTTATTCCGTGGATTACTGAACTGTTCTACTTTAACATCTGAAGACTTTAAGCATTGTTTCCCGAGCTTCGTCCGGAGACCTGAACAACGTCACAACCACAGTGAGCTCATCGTCTTGTTCAGCCCGGAGAAAATCATGCAGGGAATTCATGCAGGTGTATAAGATGATGAGAGGCATCGGTCGTGTGGATAGACAGAGGCTTTTTCCCAGGGCAGAAACGGGTAACACGAGGGGGAATAGGTTTAAGCTGCTTGGAAGTAGGTACAGAGGACATGTCAGAGCTAAGGTTTTAAAGCAAAGAGTGGTGTTTGTGTGGAATGCATTGCCAGCGATGGTGGTAGAAGCGGATACAATAGTCTTTTAAGAGACTCTTAGATAGGTACATGGAGTTTAGGAAAATAGGTGGCTATGCAGTAGGGTAATTCTAAGCAATTTCTAGAGTAGGTTACATGGTTGGCAGCCTGTCATCTCAGGGAGAGTGAGAGCGGAACGGCCCGGGTAGATTTTGATATACTGATATGGAACAGAAATGTGGGCAGGGACCAGATGGGCCGAGTGGCCTCCCTAGTTTGCATCGTGAGTGTGGTAGTTTCAATAACTACCTGAGTCACGGGGCTTGATACAGAACTGATTTATCTTTCACAGATCCACAATATTAAACGCCAGTCTAGTTTAAGTCTAACATCAGCAGAACAGACTCCTCCAATGCTCAGTTACCAGGGTTCAGTCCTGGGTGCGATGAGCACCCGCAAGAACTGCAGAATCTGACAGTAACAGTCCCTCATGAACCTGCAGCTGCTTTCAGTCACCGTGATGGTTAAACATTTAACACAGGACTCCGCCTCCCGCTCACTGACATGTAAGACACAGTCGATTTCTGTCCGCCATTAGTCTCTCCCTTTTCCGACTTAAACTTTGAAATTTCAACTTTATTCAGTGGGATCTGTCGAGCAACAGTTATGATTATGGCCCCGAGAGGAACAGAGGATTCAGGCGCTGTGTTATCTCCATTGGTGCGAAGCGATGTCAATTACTCGTTACACTCAATAGCACAGGCGAAACAGCCGAGAGATCGTCTCCCCCGCTTCCTCGGCGGGATAAACCTCAAAGTAAATGTCCCGCTTTTTGATTTCTTTCCGCTTCCCTCCGAGGGAAGTTGGGGACGCTTCTGAAGCGTCCCCTGCGGCCTGAGTCTGATGTATCGCCGAGAGGTAGGAGGAGAACACTTGGCGAATCGGCTTGTTGCTGACTCCCCGGGGACGGAGGGTATCAACCCAGTAGGGGAAGGAAGGGGGTGCATTTTATTGGAAAGATGGAATGGTGGCGAACAGAGGGATTCACCACATTGGGGGTCAAACCGGCAGTCTATTGACCTATAGGTGGGGACAATGGTCCGAGCAAAGAGGGGGGCGAATGGACCAGTCCAAGGACATTGAATGACAGGACGGTTTGGAGGGGCCGAGTGGCCTTCGTCTGTTCCGGTAGTCGGGCTGTTTAAAGACCCTTCCTGGGCCTGTAAGATGTCCCAGTGGGTGTTGTAGGGACCAATACTTGGAACCCAGTTGTTCACAAACTGTGTCCACTATTTGGCTAAGAGACCAAATACAACATTTCCAAATGAGTTATTGACACAAAATGCATGTTCATAGAAACCGGACAGCACAATTCAGGCACTTCAGCCCACAATTCTGTGCCGAACATGCCCTTAACTTAGAAATTACCTAGGGTTACCCATAGCCCTCTAGTTTTCTAAGCTCCATGTACCTGTCCAGGAGTCTCTTAAAACACCCTATCGGTTCCGCCTCCAACGCCTCCCCCGGCTGCCCATTCCACACACTCATCACTCTCTGTGTAAAAACAACTTTCCCTCTCATGTTAGCCATTTCAGCGCTGGGAAAAAGCCTCTGACTATCCACACGATCAATTCCTCTCATCACCTTATACACCTCTATCAGGTCACCTCTCGTCCTCCATCGTTCCAAAGAAAAAAGGCCGAATTCACTCAACCTATTCTCATAAGGCACGTTCCCCAATCCAGGCAACATCCTTGTAAATCTCCTCTGCACCCTTTCAATGGTTTCCACATCTTTCCTGTATTGAGGCAACCAGAAATGAGCACAGTACTCCAAGTGGACTCTAACCAGGGTCCTATATAGCTGCAACATTACCTCTCGGCTCTTAAACTCAATCGTACGGTTGATGAAAGCCAATGCACCTTATGCCTTTTTAACCACACAGTCAACCTGCATAACATCATTGAGTGTCCTATGGACTCGGACCCCAAGAACCCTCTGATCCTCCACACTGCCAAGAGTCTTACCATTAATACTATATTCTGCCATCATATTTGACCTAACAAAATGAATCACCTCACACTTATCAGTGTTGAACTCCGTTTGCCACTTCTCAGTCCAGTTTTGCATCTTATCAATGACCTGCTGTAACCCCTGACAGCCCTTCACACTATCAACAACACCCCCAACCTTTGTGTCATCAGCAAACTTACTATCCCATCCCTCCACTTCCTCATCCAGGTCATTCATAAAAATCATGAAGAGTAGAGGTCCCAGAACAGATCCCGGAGGCACACCAGACAGACAGACAGATATACTTTATTGTTACCGAGGGAAATTGGGTTTTGTTACAGTCACACCAACCAAGAATAGTGTAGAAATGTAGCAATATAAAACCATAATTAAACAATAATAAGTAAATTATTCCAAGTGGAAATAAGTCCAGGGCCAGCCTATTGGCTCAGGGTGTCCGACACTCCGAGGGAGGAGTTGTAAAGTTTGATGGCCACAAGTAGGAATGACTTCCTTTGACGCTCAGTGTTTCATCTCGGTGGAATGAGTCTCTGGCCAAATGTACTTCTGTGCCAAACCAGTACCTTATGGAGTGGATGGGAGTCATCCACTAGTCCACTAGTAATAGACCACTAGTCACAGACCTCCATGCAGAATATGACACGACTACAACTACACTTTGTCCTCTGCGGCAAGCCAGTTCTGGATCCATTGCTTCCTTACTTTCTCAATCGGCCTTCCTTGTTAAAGCTCATCTGAAAATCCAAGCAAACAACATCCACTGCCTCTGCTTTATCTATCTTGCCTGTTATTTCCTCAAAATATTCCAAGTGATTTGTTACACACGATTCCCTGCAAAGGAATTCTGCTGACTTTGTCCAACTTCATCATGCCTCCCCAATTACAGTACCCAAAACACTCACCCTTAATACACCCGAACATATTCCTGACCACTGAGATCAGACTAACTGTCTTATAATTTCACTGGACAACAATTCTTTTTTTTCAAAAGTGTTGCTTCCTCAGAATTTTTTTTGTTTATGATAAACTGCTTGAAGATTAACACAAATGTAATTTAAGACTACTTGTATCACGCAGGAATTTAGAAAAATGACAAATTAACTTTTATTGAACATATTGTCTTTAATTGCATCATGGTGCTGATGCTTTGCAATAGTGCAACCAAGATATAAATATTTTGTTAATGATTTTCAATCGTACTCAGTGTCTGAGGCTTCTCGCTTAAGTGTCCAACACTAATTTGCTGCATTGCTGGATTCAGTTGCCCTGGTAAGTTTTCTCCATGACCACAATGTCCTGCTGAAACCTTTCACCATGCTCGTCACTAACAGCACCAAGATTTGCAGGGAAGAAGTCCAAATGTGAATGCAGAAAATGAATCTTTAGTGACATGTTGCATTTTATGGTTGTATATGCATGGTTTCAACCAGCTGCATGAAGTTTGGTGCTCTGCTGATGCCGAGAAAAATTTCAGCAGCTTCCTTGAATGCCTTCCTTGCCATTTTTTCTGGTCCCACCAGAACTTCTTCAAATTGCCTATCAGTGATGATCTGTTTGATTTGTGGACCAACAAAAATGCTTACTCTGGGAAGCATCCGTCTCAAATATCAAAATCCTTCACAGAAATGTTTGTGCCTGGTGATAGCAAATTCCATCCTTACAGTCCTGAACCCAATAATTATTACTAAAACCTGTCCTGCCATGCAGCAGCAGCGCCGCGTACGCATGCCCAAGCATGCCTGAACAAGATAGGAAACTTTCCAGCTCACATTGCAGGCAACATTTTAATTGACCTGAATTATGAATTGAAATAATACGAGTGATTTCAAAAATTGGTGCATCACAGGGAAATTTCATGGTGGTTTTCATGATCAGTAGTCCAAAATTCATCAGATACACCTAAAGGTTTTCAGGAGGCAAAACCTTTGTTGTCCTTTCTTCTGCCTCTCTCTCTTCTTAAAGAGTGGCGTGACATTTGCAACTTTCTAGTCCGCCAGAACCATTCCAACATCTAGTGATTTGTGATAGATAATTACTCATCACTTGAAGAGAAAACTAAGGGGAAACTTCTTCATTCAGAGGCGGGGAGAGTGTGCACCGAGCTGCCAGAGCAAGTGACAGGGACGATTTCATTCTTCAAGAGAAGGTTGCTTACGTCCATGGATGAGAAGGATATGGAGGCTATGGTCTAGGTGGAAGTTTTTGGAACTCAGCTGATTAATGTTTTGGCATGGACTAGATTGGCCGAAAGGGGTTTGCCTTGTTATAATGTTCTATGACTCTAATGCCTTCATGGTCTCTTCAGCTACCTCTTTCTGAACCCTGGGGTGTACACCTTCTGGTCCAGCAGTCTTATCTACTTTCAGGCCTTTGTGTCTGATCGCAAGAGAGGGAATGATTACAAAATGGCTTTTTAGAGCAGCTGATGGTTGAGCCTACTCAGGTAACTGCTACCTTAGTTTTGGTGTTGTGTATTAACCCAGAACTTATTAGGGAGGTTAATGTAAAGGAACAGTTAGAAGGCAGTGATAATAATTTGATTGAATTCCCACTGCAACTTGTGAGGGAGAAGCATAGGTCACATGCGGAGTATGGCAATGGAATAAAGGGAATTACAGAGGCATGAGAGAGGTGATTCCCCAGGTGGCTGACATCTCTGAGAATAGTCCATAACGTACAGGATAGATATGTCCGGCAGAAGTAGTTCTCAAACAGTGGGGCTGGACTACCACGGCTGACAAAGGAAGTTAAGGACTGTATAAAAGCCAAGGAAAGTGTGTATAAGTTAGCAAAAGTGAGTAGGAAGTTAGAAGATTGGGTTTCTTTTAAAATCCAACAACGGGCAACTAAAAACAAAACAAATTATAGTCCAGTTAGCCTAACCTTAGTGCCTGGGAAAGCATTTGAGTTTAATATAACAGATGAGGTTTTGGGGTACTAGGAGACTAAAAGTAAATCAAAGCCAGCATAGGTTCTGTACAGGGAAATCATGCCTGACAAATCTGTTAGAGTTCTTCGAGGAAGTCATAAGCAGGATGGACAAACGAGAGACAGTGGATTTCATTTACTTGGACTTTCAGAAGGCTTCTGATAAGGTGTCACACATGAGACTGCTCGACAGGATAAAAGTCAGAAGTAATACTGGCATGGATAGAGGAATGGCTGACAGCCAAGAGGCAGCGAGTGGGAATAAAAGGGGCTCATTCTGGTTGTCTGGCAGTGACTGGTGGTCTACAGGGGTCAGTATTTGGTCCACTACTTTTCACATTGTTTTCAGTGAGTTGGATAATGCAACTGATGGCTTTGAGGCAAGGTTTGTGGATGATACAAAGGTAGCTGGAGGTGTTGGTAGTGCTGAGGAAGCAATGCAATTGCAGCAGGACACAGACAAATTTCAAGAACGGGCAAAAACGTGGCAAATGGAATACAATACTGGAAAATGTCCAATAAAGCATTTTGGCAAAAGGAACAATAGTGAACTATTATCTGATGGGGGAGAAGGTTCAAACAACAGAAGCACAGAAGGAAATATGAATCCTTGGGCAAGACTCCCAGAAGGTTAATTTACAGGTTGAGTCTGTGGTAAAGAAGGCAAATGCAATGCTGGCATTTATTTAAAGTGAAGTAGAATCTGTAAGCAAGGAGATAATGCTAATATTTTATAAGACACTACTTAGGCCGCACTTAGTGTATTTGGGATGCATATCTCAGAAAAGGTGTGTTGTCATTGGAGAGAGTCCAGAGGGTGTTCAAGAAGACGATTCCGGTAATAAAGGGGTTAAGATATGAGAAGCGTTTTCCAGCCTTGGGCTTGTACTCCTGCACTGACCAATGTTTAATAAATGTGGGGGGGGGGGGGGGTGTAAAATCTCACTGAATCCTACCGAATGTGGAGAGGTTTAAATAGTGTGGATGAGGAGAGGACTTTCCGCATGGTGGGGGTAGCCATAACAGAGGGCACAGCCTGCAAACTGAGGAGCAACCTTTCAGAGTAGGAGGATTTTATTTAGTCAGAGAGCAGTGAATCTGTGGAATTCTCTGACACAGACGGCGGTGGGGGCCAAGTCTGTGGGTACATCTTAGGCAGACGCTAATATTTTGCTTATCAGTCAGGGCATTGCAGGATATGCCGAGGAGGCAGGTGCGCGGGGTTGAGTGAGAACCGGGATCAGCCATGATAGAACGGCAGAGCAGGCTTGATGGGGCTGAATGGCCTAATTCTGCTCCTATGTCTTATTGTCTTGTACTGCAGGTGTCTTACACAGTGAATATTGACACAAAATAATTATTACATTCAGCCGGTACTTCTTTACTCTATTACTAACTCACCAGCATCATCTTCCAGCGGTACAATATCAACTCTTGCCTCTCCTTTACTCTTTATGTATGTGAAAAACTTTTGATACTTGATATTATTGGCTCAATTACCTTAATTTTTCATCTTTTCTCTCCTGTGTTTTTTCTTTTTTAGTTGTCTCCTGTTGGTTATGTAATTACTTTCCAATCCTCTCACTTTCCACTGTTTTCTTGCTATATTATATGACCCGGCTTTTGCTCTTATCAAAAACAGGAGAGAATCTGTGGCTGCTGGAAGTCCAAGCAACACATACACAAACTGCTGGAGGAACCTAGAAGGCCATTAATAATAATACCGGATAAACAAGCAGGAACAACTCCCTCAATAGAAAAAACCGTTCCCAACATACATGTTCCTCCATCAATCAGCTTCCAAATGTTGCTACTCTGTCATTCGTTGCCACGCCCCGCTGCTCATTCCCTTTTCCTCATCGTACTTTCTTACCCCGACCATCGTCCAGAGCCCCAAACTCTGCCCCTGTGCCGACCTGCCTCTGGTTTCTGACCCTGATCCGTTGAACATCCAACAAATGCTTTCCCATTCTGCTTTCAGTCTTTAGAGGGCAGTGGTGCTTTCAACAACCCTTCAGAAACAGGGGAAATGACCCATCATGTGGAAATGAGTCGTGGTTAAGGAGGGTAACTCCCAATGTCATTCTTCCTCAGCCCAGATATTTGAGGAGTGAAGAACTTCTCAGACAGAACTGCAGTCAGCTCGACTTCTTCAATCTGCAGAGAATTCAAGGGAAACCTCTTCACCCACAGAGTAGTGACTATTTGGAACACATCACCACAGGGAGAGTGACAGGTGAACAACAGGGGAGCATTTAAAAGGACTGACCTGGAACAGAATCACTGGCAGTGTCCAGCTAGCCCGAGTTGACTTTCCACTGTACACAAGGTGTGTTATAAATTCTCTAAGTACCAGAGACAGAGTTTAAAATAGAACTGATTTACTTGACTCAGATTCAGAGTATTAAACTCCAGTCCCATTAAAGGTGAATATGCAGCAGAAGAAACTCCTCCCATGCCCAGTGACCAGGGTGCAGAACTGGGAGTGGTGAGCAGCAGCAATAATTGCAGAGTTCAGCACCGACAGTCACTCCCGAAATTGCATTCAGCAACGGCGATGGACAAATATCCAGCATGCAGCTCATTGAAACTTTCTCCCCTGTGTGAAACCTGTAGTGTATCACAAGGTTTGATTACTGAGTGAATCTTTCCCCACATTCACAGCAGCTGAACAGTCACTCCCCTGTGTGAACTGAATGACACACATTTGGTGGAGATAGCTGAGAGAATCTCTTCTCAAAGTCTGAGCAGGTGAACGGCCTCTACCCAGTGTGAACTCGCTGGTGTCTCAGTCGATGAGATAACTGAGTGAATCCCTTCCCACATTCACCGCAGGTGAACGGCCTCTCCCCAGTGTGAACTGACTGATGTGTTAGTAGTTTGGATGACTGAGTGAATCCCTTCCCACATTCACTGCAGGTGAATGGCCACTCCCCAGTGTGAACTGACCGGTGTGCCAATAGGTTGGATGACCGTGTGAATCCCTTTCCACAGTATGCGCAGGTGAACGGCCTCTCCCCAGTGTGAACTGACCGGTGTGCCAATAGGTTGGATGACTGAGTGAATCTCTTCCCACAGTTTGTGCAAGTGAACGGCCTCTCCCCAGTGTGAAATCGTTGGTGTGCCAGCATATCAGATGACTGAGTGAATCCCTTCCAACAGATTGAGCAGGTGTATGGCCTTTCCCCAGTGTGAACTGACTGGTGTCTTTGTAGTGTGGCTGACTGAGTGAATCCCTTCCCACAGTTTGAGCAGATGAACGGCTTCTCCCCAGTGTGAACTCGTTGGTGACTCTGTAGGTTGGATAACTGAGTGAATCCCTTCCCACATTCTGAGCAGGTAAACGGCCTCTCCCCAGTGTGAACAGACTGATGTGCCAGTAGTTCAGATGACTGAGTGAACCCTTTCCCACATTCTGAGCAGGTGAATGGTCGCTCCCCGGTGTGAACTCGCTGGTGTCTCTGTAGGTGGGATGACAGTGTGAATCCCTTCCCACAGACTGAGCAGGTGAACGGCTTCTCCCCAGTGTGAACTTGCTGATGTACCAGTAGGCGGGATGACAGTGTGAATCCCTTCCCACAGTCTGAGCAGGTGAATGGCCGCTCCCTGGTGTGAACTCGCTGGTGAGCCATTAGGTCAGATGACCGAGTGAATCCATTCCCGACGTCGGACAAGGTGAACGGCCTCTCCCCTGTGTAAAATGACAGATGTGCCAGTTGGTCTGATGACTGAGTGAATCCCTCCCCACAGTCTGAGCAGGAAGGATGGTTGATTGAATTCCCGTAGACAAATTCCTTGTGGTTTTCAACCTGTAAAAAGATTTAAAAATCCATCAGTGGTTGAAGGACAACATTTGAGATCAGATCACCTGAGCTTCCAAGGTGTGATCTGACATCACACTGTCACAGTGAACTTCAACCCAAGTTGGACAGAGAAATCACCTTCTAACTGGGCACAGTGCTGGTATCTGGAATAATAGGTTTAGGCCGAGCCAGCATGGATTTACCAAGGGCAAATCATGCTTGACTAATCTGTTGGAGTTTTTTGAGGGTGTAACAAGGAAGTTAGACGATGGTAAGCCAGTGGATGTTGTATACCTAGATTTTCCGAAGGCATTCGATAAGGTGCCACATCGGAGATTGGTGAGTAAAATCAGAGCTCATGGCATTGGGGGCAGGGTTTCAACATGGATAGAAAACTGGTTGGCAGATAGAAAGCAAAGGGTAGCAGTGAATGGGTGTTTCTCGGACTGGCTGGAGGTGACTAGTGGGGTACCACAGGGCTCTGTATTGGGACCACAGCTCTTTATGATTTATGTCAACGATTTAGATGAGGGCATTGAAAACTATATCAGCAAGTTTGCTGACGATACTAAACTGGGTGGCAGTGTGACATGCAAAGAGGACGTTAGGAGAATACAGGGAGACTTGGATAGGCTGGGTGAGTGGGCAGATACTTGGCAGATGTCATTCAATGTGAATAAATGTGAAGTTATCCACTTTGGAAGCAGGAACAAGAGGGCAGAGTATTGTCTGAACGGTGTAGAGTTAGGTAAGGGAGAAATGCAAAGAGACCTAGGAGTCCTAGTTCATCAGTCAATGAAGGTGAATGAGCAAGTGCAACTGGCAGTGAAGAGGGCAAATGGAATATTGGCCTTTATTACAAGGGGAATTGAGTACAAGAGCAAGGATGTCCTTTTGCATTTGTACAGGGCCCTGGTGAGACCACACCTGGAATATTGTGTACAGTTTTGGTCTCCAGGTTTAAGGAAGGACATTCTGGCAATTGAGGAAGTGCAGCGTAGATTCACTAGGTTGATTCCTGGGATGGCAGGGCTGTCTTACGCAGAGGGGTTGGAGAGATTGGGCTTGTACACACTGGAATTGAGGAGATTGAGAGGGGATCCGATTGAAACGTTTAAGATAATTAAAGGATTTGATAGGATTGAGGCAGGAAATATGTTCCAGGTGTTGGGAGAGTCCAGTACCAGAGGGCATGGATTGAGAATAAGAGGTCAGTTATTTAAAACAGAGTTGAGGAAGAGCTTCTTCTCCCAGAGAGTTGTGGAGGTGTGGAATGCACTGCCTCGGAAGACGGTGGAGGCCAATTCTCTGGATGCTTTCAAGAAGGAGCTAGATAGATATCTGATGGATAGGGGAATCAAGGGATATGGGGACAAGGCAGGGACTGGGTACTGATTGTGAATGATCAGCCATGATCTCAGAATGGGGGTGCAGACTCGAGGGGCCGAATGGTCTACTTCTGCATCTATTGTCTATTGATACGTTGGTTCAAGAAGGCCAATATGTCAAAATCTTTCTTTCTGTCCCTATCGAACTGTGACACCACTTTCAGTGAATTACTGACCTGTATTCCCAGATTCCTTTCTACTACAGCACTCCTCTGGGCCCGACCAGTCACTATTTAAGACCTAGTTCCTACCAAAATGCAACACCTCGCACTTGTCTCCATTAAATTCCATTTTGCATTTCTTAACCCATTTTTCTAGCTGATCCAGATCGTACTGCAAGCTATGACAGTCCTCCTCGCTGTTCATTACACCCCAATTTTGATGTCATCCAAAAATTTGCTGATCCAGCTAACCACATTATCATCCAGACTACTGATATAGATGATAAACAACAACAGATCCAGCATTGATCCCTGTGGCCACCACTAGTCACAGGTTCCAGTCAGAGAGGCAACCATCTGCTACCACACTCTGGCTTCTCCCAAAGACAGTGTCTCATCCAATTTACTGTCTCATCTAGAATGCTGAGTGACTGAACCTTCTTGACCAACCTCCCATATGAGACTTTGTCAAGTGCCTTGCTAAAGTCCATGTACACAACATCCACTGCCTTGTCTTCATCCACTTCCCTGATAACTTCCTCGAGAGACTCTATAACATTGGTTAGACATGACCTACCATGCACAAAGCCATGCTGTCTCTCCTTAATCAGTCCACATCTATCCAAATAATTATATATCCAGTTCCTGCTCATATGATCCAATAACTTTCCCACTACTGATGTCAATCTCACAAACATATAATTCCCTAGTTTATTTTTTGAGCCTTTCTTACACAGCGGAACAACACTGGCTGTCCTCCAGTCCTTCACTAAGGGTGATTCAAATATCTGTGCTTGGGCCCCGAAAATTTCTGTACTTCTCCTCCTCAGGGTCCAAGCCCCGTCAGGCCCTGGGGATTGATCCACACTAATTTGCCTGAACACAGCAAAAGCCTCCACCTCTGTAATCTGTACAGGGTCCCTGAAGTTGATGCTGCTTTGCCTCACTTCTACAGACTCTGTGTCCATCTCCTGAGTAAATACAGATAAATCATAAAGAGCACCAAATTTCTTGGTGTTCACCTGATGGAGAATCTCACCTGGTCCATCAACACCAGCTCCATAGCAAAGAATGCCCAGCAGCATCTCTACTTTTTGCGTTGGCTCAGGAAAGTCCATCCCCCCCGCCTCCCCCCCCCCCACCCCACCATCCTCATCACATTCTACAGGGGTTGTATTGAGAGCATCCGGAGCAGCTGTATAACTGGCTAGTTCGGAAACTGCACCATCTCGGATCGCAAGATCCTGCAGCGGATAGTGAGGTCAGCTGAGAAGATCATTGGGGTCTCTCTTCCCGCCATCACGGACATTTACACTACACGCTGCATCTGAAAAGGAAACAGCATTATGAAGGACCCCACACACCCCTCATACAAACTCTTCTCCCTCCTGCCGTCTGGGAAAAGGCTCCAAAGCATTTGGGCTCTCACGACCAGACTATGTAACTGTTTTTTCCCCCAAGCTATCAGACTCCTCAATAACCGAAGCCTGGACTGACACCTTGCCCTACTGTCCTGCTTATTACTTATTGTAATGCCGGTACTGTTTTGTGCAATTTGTGCAGTCCAGTGTAAGTCTGTAGTCTAGTGTAGCTTTCTCTGTGTTTTTTTATTACGTAGTTCAGTCTAGTTTTTTGTTCTGTGTCATGTAAACCATGGTCCTGAAAAACATTGTCTCATTTTTACTGTGCACTGTACCAGCAGTCATGGTCAAAATGACAATAAAATTTGACTTGACTTGACCTTTATAATAATAATAATAATAATAGAAATAATCTCCCCATCTATTTCGTCTCCTCATATGGATTACCATTCTGATCTTGCAGAGGATTCATTTTTTCCCTTGCAATCTTTTTACTCTTAACGTATCTGCAGAATCCCTGAGGATTCTCCTTCACCTTGTCTGCTGGAGCAACCTCATGCCTTCTTTTATTTCTTTCATAAGTGTTCACTTGAATTTCCTGTATTTCATAAGTACCCCATTTGTTCCTATCTGCCTGTACCTGGTATGCACCTCCTTTTTATTGATCTGGCAGAGGAAAGCCAAAGGGGTGATAGAGCTGCATGGTGGGAGGTGGGGGTAAGGAGGGTTAAATTAAAGTTGCAGGGGGAATGGGAGCCTGAATAACAGAACAGATTGTGGTGGGGTTGTGGAGACAGATGTTGTTCAGTCCTCCGACAAAGTCAGGAATGAAAACGTTGAGCATGGTGCAGTGAATATGCTGAACCCTGTATATTGCAATACAAGGAGCAGCGTAGGAAAGGTGGATGAGTTCAGGGCATGGACCAGGAATTAAGATGTAGGATCTGGCAACTGTGGACTGGGACAGGCTGCTTTATGGCAAAGGTGTGTTTGGTAAATGGGAAGCCTTCAAAGCGAAATTTTGAAAGTACAAAGTGGGTATGTGTGTGTCAGAATAAAAGGTAAAGACAGAAACTCTAGGGATTTCTAGTGATAGATTAAGAGCAAAAGGATTGCAAGGCACAAAGTTGGTCCTCTGGAAGACCGGAATGCCAATCCACGAGTGGAAACAAAGCAGATGGGGGAGATCTTAAATATTTTTCCATCTCTGTTTACTCAGGAGATGGACAAAGGGTCTATGGGAGTGTGGAAAAGCGGCATTTAAATCGTGGATCCTGTACAGTTTAAAGCGGAAGATATTTCACTGTTCAAAATAGAAGAGAGAAATCTACAGCATATTCCAGGCCATTCAGCCTCAAATGTTGTGCCGAGCATGTGACCTACTCTAGTAACTGCCTAGAATTTCCCTCGCACACAGCCCGCTGTTTTTCTATGCTCCATGTACCTGTCTAAGAGGCTGTTAAAAGACCCCATTGTATCTGCCCGGACCACTGCTGCTGGCAGTGCATTCCACGCACGCACCACTCTCTGTGTAAAAATCTTACCCCTGACATCCCATCGGATCTATTTCTAAGCACCTTAAAACTATGCCCCCTCGTGTTAACCATTTCAACCCTGGGTAAAAAACCTCTGGTCACCCACACGCTCAATACCCCTCATCAGTTTATACACCTAAAAATGTCTCTAAATATAAACAAGGAAATTATACATGGCACAATCTACTTTCCATGATTCAGTACATTTACACAGATAGGTGTGTAAAAAGGGCCCAATGAATATCAGGGACAAACAGGCCCAATTCACCACAACCACAAACTGTTCCTGCTGCCACCATCCAGGAAACGGTACCACAGCAAAAGGAGCAACAGGCTCTGGGACATCATCATCCACCAGGCCATCAGACTGATTAATTCATGCTGATACAATTGCATTTCGATGTTATATTGACCGTCCTATGTGCAAACTATCTATATAAATAGATTGCACATTTAGATGGAGATGTAAGGTAAATCTTTCTACTCCTCATGTTTATGAAGTACGTATTTAATAAAGTCAATTCAATTCACCCTCTCCACTATCTGTTCTGTCATTCTGGCTCCCCTTCCCCCTACAAATTATTTTAACCACATCACTCCCTCCCCTGCTCACTACCACTAGCAAGCCTTACCACTAGGATATTCATCCCCTCTTGTTCTGTTCCTCTAACTGACAAATCCCCTATAACCCTTTTGACTTTCCTCTGCCAGGTAATTCCCCCCAACAGCTTCTAAAGTGGTCCACCTGTTGTTGTGGGGGATGGCCACTAGAGTACTCTGCGATGCCTATTTAACCTCATTCCCCTTCCTGATTCTCACACAGTTTCCTGTGTCCTGCACCTTGGGAGTAACTCACCTCTCTTCGTGTCATTTCTATCACCTCCTCCAACTGATGGATGATCTGGAATTCACCCATTTCAAATTGCAGCTCATTGAAGTGCAGGGTTACAAACTACAGCTGGATGCAAATCTTGTAGGTGAGGGCATCAGGGACACTGGAGGTCTCCCCTCCTTTCCTCCAATACCCCTCTAATTTGTAATAATTTCCCCTCTAATTTGTAATAACCAGTGTGCACATTAATCTTTTACTGTGCATTTTTTACCCAGTGACAATATGTGCACAGTGAATTTTATATAGAGAGGTACTCATTTTCACAGCTAGCCAATCACGGTCAATAGGAACTTTGATCTCCTCTGGGTTTGATCGAGTTCATCTGTACTCTCACACAACCTATGTAGCAGGCCTGTAACAGGAAATGGAGGATTTTCTCACCAAAGCTTTCGCACATTGTCCATATGTGCTTTCCTTGCTAAATTACGCTTTAAAAAGTCAGATTTCCAAATATCACTCTACTTCTTCCCACTTGCAAATTCTCTAGCAAGTTTTGCATCACCAAAATGCAAACAGGCATTACTAGTTTCTGTATTCGACATAAATATTCCCCCTGAATCCGCCCCCAATGACTGACGGTGGTGAACTCAGTGAATGAAATCCCAATGAATATGAAGGGAAGGGCAGTAGTCTGTCTCACTGGAGTCTGGCACATTTGTGATGTGAAAGCTACTTGTTGCCCAGGGCAAAGGTGTTTGATGTCATTACGTACCCAGAGAGAATGGGACAAAATATGTTCTCACCGGTAGAGTAGTCCAGAGCAAGAAGAGGTAGCGGAAGCAACACACACAAAATACTGGAGGAGCTCAGCAGGCCAGGCAGCATCTATGGAAAAGAGTACTAATGCCGATTTTCTCAACTGGTGATGTAAAAGATTTTGTTCCCTTTCTCCGAGTTCCCAATCCTTGCGTTTAGATAGCTGGAGCTCAGCTCTGTCTGAGAGATCCATCGGTTCCCATTCCCTCATCAGCCGGAAGCTCCCCGGGGTCCGTGTACGGATTGTGGGGCTGAGAGAGAGGGAAGAGGGCATGACTGTCCCGGGGTTGCTGGTCACGGTGTCCGAAATTCAGAGGAATTATCCCGAAGTCGGTGTTTAAGATAAAAACTCGGAGAATCACTCTTACCTGCAGCCGACATTTTCAGTTGCTTCTGTGTACTGCGCGCATGCGTGAAACTCAGGGACGGCCTCAGCCTGACGCCTGCGCATTTCATCGGCGCTGAAGCGCCGATGAAATTCTTAACTCATGGCCCTATGGGTAATCACGGTGCCATTAAAGATTTCTGTAAGCACTGGTTCAATGTCCATATCTCATTTTTTTTTATCTTGGGTATAGAAAAAATCTGCAGCTGTTTTAACGCAGAAAGCGGCTCCCATAAGCAATATACTCAATATCAACGTGTATCTAATGCCAAAGTAAAATGCAGATATAAAACACAGGAGTTTCTGCAGTTGCTGGAAATACAGAGACGCATACACACAAAACAATTCAGAGAGCAACTAAGCAGCGGAGTACACAGGCTAGGCATGCGGAAGGGGCTCTGCCTAAACGTTTTCTATTTATTCCTCTCCAAAACTTCTGCCAGATCTGTTGATTTCCACCTGTGTTTTGCAGAAATTAACCCCCTTTTTTTTCGATCAACCAGTTTCCAAATGCTTCTAATCTTTCACTTTTAACCACATCCTGCTGGTCTTATTCGTCCTCCTCCTCTGGACCCCATTTCTCCCTGGAGCCCCTGATTCAGGCTGGCAACTCTTTTGTTTCTGACTCTGCACCATCGAAGTTTCACTCGCTTGCCTGCTGTCAGACTTTAGAGGTGCATTGTGTTACGAGACCGCAGGTTCGTTTACTGTGAGTGTCGCTTTAAGTGCCTGAGTGAGGCGGGGCTGTGACGTCAGACACAAGCTGCGGCAGCCTGAGGGAGCGGGAGAGGGAGAGGGAGACAAGCTGTTGGAACTTCAGCGTGTGACTGCTATAGGCTGCAACTCTTCCATGCCCAAAAGGTACGGTTGATCTGATCATCGGCACGCAGTGCACAACGGATGTGTGACTGTCACTTCGTATAATCCATATGTGTGGATTTGCTGGAGTATCCGGTGGTATCACTTTTGTTGGCCCTTACCTGGAATCGGGGTGTTCTGTGGTAATCACTTGAAGACGATATTCCTGTGACTGTCACCTGGTGATATTTCTAAGTGGATTTCGGAGCTAATCGACGGATAAGATCTTTGGCGACTGTTATTTCGTTTACCCAGCGTGGAATGTGTGTGGAATTCTTCGTAATTGCCTTCTCTCTACATTTTCGAGTGGATTTACAAATCTCTCCCCTCACTCACTTATTCCGTAGATTACTGAATTTTTCTAATTTACCATCTGAAGACTTTAAGCATTGTTTCCCAAGCTTGACAGTTTGGGAGCTATATATCCGCATTACACTGTTAAATTCTGTTTATTTCCTTTAATCTTTTATATTTGGAGTAGATACTGTTAGGTACCCCGTGACGGGTCAAAGAACCAGCAGAAATAGAAAACACCGTGGAGTCTGGTATTGCTGTAAACTAATGCTGTTTATTAGTAACTACGCGATACAGCAATATAAATGCAGATATATCAACCAGGTTAGCAATGATTATGTGTGTGTGTGTGTGTGTGTGTGTGTGTGTGGAAATAGGAAAGCCAAGCTTCTTCACGCCTCGGGGTGAATGGATACCGTCTGACGGTGATGAGTGAAGTTCGGTTCAGTTCGTGGGATTGAGTCGAGCAGTGATGGAGAGAGAGAAGGAGAGGTTTGTGTCTTCAGGTAAGCTGACGCCGTCGATAGCCCCGTCGTCCTCCGAAATCCTTTGGAAGTCACCGACTGTGACACTACAAACGGGACCGTTCTTCAGTGGTGGAGTTATTAACCCAGGCGAGGGATGGACACACGAATAACTCCCCACCGGTCACAGCCTTTTCACACTGCGAGAGCCACTGATCGATGCTCCGGATCGATCTTCCAAAGCCCAACTTTTTCTGTGGACACAACAAAGCTCATTCAGTGTCCAAAACCATGTGTCTGGAGGTCTATCAGCGGACCTCCTACTTATCTCACCGTGCTGAGCCCAGGCTGTCCATCAAACAGTTCCTCCCTTCTCTCTCTGTAAGAACACAGAAGCTGACAGTGTCCTTGTAAAAGTGTAAACAAGCTTGCAGCGAAACCATAACACCATCTCCGAGCAGTCAGTCTGTCTGTCTGTCTGTCTCTCTCTCTCTCTCTCTCTCTCTCTCTCTCTCGTGTTGAACATCTCCCTCTCTCTTTTCAAAAACACACTTCATAGGGGTAATTCAGGACCCCGTCACAATACTAATAAAGATAGTGGTTTTAACATCGAAACCAGACTCCGTTGGTGATCTGTTGCTGCTGGTATGTAACAATTACAACAACCCAGCTGTCTGAGGCACAGTCATTTAAAATAGGTGAAAATGACACAAAACGTTGAAAAGAGCGGGGAAGAAGGAGTTTAACCAACTTCGTCCGGAGCCCTGAACAACGTCACAACCACAGTGAGCTCATCGTCTTGTTCAGCCCGGAGAAAATCATGCAGGGAATTCATGCAGGTGTATAAGATGATGAGAGGCATTGGTCGTGTGGATAGTCAGAGGCTTTTTCCCAGGGCAGAAACGGCTAACACGAGGAGGAATAGGTTTAATCTGCTTGGAAGTAGGGACAGGGGAGATGACAGAGCCAAGTTTTTTAAACAAAGGATGGTGTGTGAGTGAAATGCACTGCCAGCGATGGTGGTAGAGGCGAATACAATAGGGTCTTTTAAGATACTCTTAGATAGGTACATGGAGCTTATGAAAATAGGTGGCTATGCGGTAGGGTAATTCTAGACAGTTTCTAGAGTAAGTTACATGGCCGGTACAACATTGTGGGACAAAGTATCGGTAATATGTTGTAGTTTTCTGTGATTCTATGACATTCAAGGGAAATCTCCTATCCCACGGAGTGGTGACTAGTTGCAACCTGTCATCTCAGTGAGGGTGAGAGGGGAACGTCAGGGATAGATTTTCATATACTGATATGGAACAGAAACATGGGCAGGGACCAGCTGGGCTGAGTGGCCCCTCAAGAGAGACACGGGATTTGATACAGACTGAATTGTCTTTCACAGATCCACAATATTAAACACCAGTCTAGTTTAAGGCTAACATCAGCAGAACAGACTCCTCCAATGCTCAGTGACCAGGGTTCAGTCCTGGGTGCGATGAGCAGCCGCAAGAACTGCAGAATCTGACAGTAACAGTCCCTCATGAACCTGCAGCTGCCTTCAGTCACCGTGATGGTGAAACATTTAACACGGAGCTGATTTGAACTTCCTTCCTGATGTGAAGTTGCTGGTGCTACAGCAGCTGGGATGATTGAGTAAAACTCTTTGCTCACTCCGGACAGAAATGTGGCCTCTATTTATTGTGAACTCACCGGAGCATCACAAGGTGGGTTGACTGAATGAGTCTCTTCACACACACGGAGCAGGTGAACGGCCGCTTCCCAGAGCGAAGCTGTTGGTGTATCTGCGATGGCCGACTGAATCCCTTCCAAAATGAGAGCCAGAATGACGTCACAGTGCTATCAACGTCATGGCGATGTATCCAATCAGATGACGGGCATGGACAATGTTTGGGCTCTCCTTGCAGCAAGAGGGAGCGTTGTCTTCTCCGCCATCTCCGCCTCCACATTCAAGGATCGGCGGCATTCAAGCGCTGGTGAACTGACAGATACAGCGGAACTATCGAGCTGTTCTGTTTGTGATTCCCATACACAAATCCTTTGACTTTCCTACACTGTTAAAAGTTTACAAACCACGTCAGAGGGTGCAGGACAACATTTCCACTCAGATTATTTACTTTCCATGGTGCCTTCTGAGAAAAACACTGTCACAACTCAAAACAACTTGGGGGGACAAGACTTCATCTTCTAACTGGCCACAGTTCCGGCATCAGGCAGAACATCAAACTCTCCGCTTCCCTCTCTATATCAAAATGGATCATTCCTCCCCTTCATCAGTCTGTGACTTGGCTCAGTTTGTCTGTCTCCTTCGCATTCTGAGCATGCGCCACACACCCACTGAGATCACATTTTATTTACACGGCTGTGACTAGAGACTTTCTGATTATTATGTCCCTCCTGGTATTTGACGGTGGTAAACTCAGAGTCAGCAATGGTATTGAACATCGGGGGTAGGTGATTAGGCTTTTTCGTTGGAGATCGATAAACTGCCGGTACTGTGGCTGGATGAGTGGGTCGTTTTCAGACTGGAAGGAGGTAGCGTTTGGAGTACCCCAGAGATCAGTCCCTGACCACAGCTGTTCACAGTTTAATGTCCTGGCGGAGGCAGCGAGATGTGAGATGTCCCAGTCTGCTGGTGACGCAGAAAGAGTGGAGTTGGGGGAGGGGAGGCTATTCACATGCAATTTCGTAGCTTTGCAATCAGTACATAGTGCACTGTGGGGCTGCAGTGGCGGGTTCCAATCTGCTAATTAGATTTGCTGACCACACTGCATTGATCGGCCGAATCCCAAATAATAACGAGGCAGTGTATAGAGAAGAAGTCATCACCCCGACAGAGTGGGGTCAAGAAAACAATCTCTCCCTCATTGTAACAAAAACACAGGTGCTGGTTGTGGATTACAGGAGGAATGGAGACAGGGACCAAATTCAACATTTCCAAGTCTGTTATTGACACAAAATGCACATTTTATTATTGATCATGACGCAATGTATTTTATATATTGTTGATGACATAAAACATATTTATAGATTGTTACTGACAGAGAATCGTATAACTCGTGTTCCGTGTGTTATCTGAATGTACTTGCCTGTGATGCTGCCACAAGTCAGTGTTTCTCTGTCCCTGTACCTTCCCGTACGTGTGCACTTGGCAATAAATTCAACAGGACCTGAGAAGTCTCAGTGAGATTTGATTAGTGATAATCATCTTGGCAGCTCGGTAGGACGAATGTATACGACAGTACACTGTTAAATGCAAAACCCTGAACAGTGTTGATGATTAGAGGGATCTTAGACTCCAAGTTCATCGCTCCCTGAAAGAGACTGCACAGATTGATCGGGTGGTTAAGAAGGCAAATGACATGGTTGTCTTTATTAGTTGAAGCATTGAGCTCAAAAGTCAGGAAGTTGTGTTGCGGCTGTTACGAGCCTGCGGTCGTACTGTGACTGTTTCTTTAAGAGCGCCGGCGTGAGGAGGCGGGGCTATGACGTCAGTCACAGGCTGACAGCGCTGACTGTGGATTGAACCATAAGAGAGAGAGAGAGCGATCTGCAGACAGGCAGTCGGCCAGTCTAAAGAGAGAGAGAGAGAGACTGGAAAAGCTGATCGCTTCAGTTAGACGCAGCTGAGGCTTGGAACTCTCCTCTGCCCACAAGAGTGGGTTGATCATCGGTACACGGAACCACAACGAATGTGTGTGGCTGTCACTTCGTATAATCCATAGGAGTGGGTTTTGGAATATCTTGTGTTAACCCTTGCCTGGGTATGTTGTGTGGTAACCCCTGGAAGACGGTATTCCTGTGACAGGTCACTTTCGCCGATAACTCGTATGTGGACGGATTCAACGGATAAGAACTTCGTCGACGGTTATTTTGAAGTAACGGCCTTTTCTCTACGTTTCACCATGGATTACAAATATCTCTCCCCCATCATTTATTCCGTGGATTACTGAACTTTCCTACTTTTCCATCTCAAGACTCTGAGCTTTGTTCCCTCAGGCTCGATAGTCTGGGAGTTATATTTACACATCTATAACACTGCTAACTTTTCTTTATTTCGTTAAATTACTATGTTATAAGTAGATACTAATAAAGAGAATGGGTTTAACATCAAAACCAGACTCCAGTGTGAACTCTGTTGCTGGTGGTTCGTTTCTACAACGTCACAGTTCGTAACACAGTTTTATAAAACTAGTTAGACCACATCTGGAGTGTTTCATACAGTTCTGGTCGCCCCCATTCTCGGAAGGATGTCGGGGCTTTGGAGAGGGCGCAGAAGAGGTTTACCAGGACACTTTTGTAAATGGTTCTATTACCGGTATCTATAACTTGTTGATTGATTCTAGACAAGACTTCTTTGATAAAATAAAAAGAGCTTGGGAGGATGACCTAAATTGTCAGATTTCTGATGATAGATGGAATCGAATTCTTAAACGGGTTAATAAATCATCTTTCTGTGCTCGTCATTCTCTTCTACAAGTTAGTGTGGTTCATAGAGCTTACGATTCTGAACAGAAGCTCTCCAGTTTTTACCCGAATGTTTCTCCACTTTGTAATAAATGCAACACGGCTGATGCCTCTTTAATTTATATGATTTGGTTTGGAAAGTTTTGGTGGGAAGTATTCCATACCTTTTCACAACTTTTTTGGGTCCAATTTGACCCAAATCCCCCTTACTGCCTTGCTTGGTATACCTATCTTTTTAACTAAAATTTTTTTCGATCAAATTGACTCTCTTATTTCTTCCTTTATTTGGAACAATAATAGACCACGAATTAATAAGTATAATTTACAAAGATCTGCAAAAGATGGTGAACTTGCACTTCCTAATTTAAGACTGTATTATTGGGCTGTGAATATTAGACAATTATGATTTTGGTTATATTGGCTTGATATTAAAACAAAAATCATTATGAGTTGATTTGGAATTAAAAGCTGTTAAACAATTTCATTTAACTTCAATATTAGCAGCTCCATTACCTTTACAGCTCTCCAAAATTCCAAATTTAAATCGTTACCCGGTTATTAAACTATTCTTATCGATTTGGGTTCAGTTTCGTTATTTTTTTAAATTTGAAACAATTTAGTTGTCTAGTTTTTTATATCGAAACTTTTCATTTAAACCTTCAACAACTGACCCCATTTTTCTCCTATGGAACAATAAAGGGATCCATTCTTTTACAGATTTATTTTGTGATGGTCGATTGATGACCTTTGAAGGGCTAATTGACAAAATTTCTCTCGCTCATACACATTTTTTGGAATATGTTCAGTTTCGACATTTTTTACAACAATGCTTACCTAAGTTTCCATATTTACAAGAATCTGATTTGTTAGATAACATTTTGAAATTGAATCCCTTAGAGAAAGTTTCCATTGGCAGAATGTATAACTTATTTTTATTACAAATGAGAACATATCACTAAAGATTAAACAATATTGGGAGAGAGAGCTTAATATGACCTTTGTTAATGAAGATTGGCTTCGAGTTTTGAAAAACGGAAATTGTTCTTCTATATGTGCCAACCATTGTTTAATTCAATTTAAAATTGTTCACCGTTATTATTTAACAAAGGAGAGACTATCTAAAATATTTCCTCGTATAGACAAATGCTGTGATATATATAAAACTGAAGTAGCTACTTTGTCACATATGTTCTGGCATGTTCATCATTAAAATCGTTTTGGAAATCTTTATTTCCAACAAGATCTAAAGCTCTGAAAATGAATTTACGACCTAATAGGTTGACTGTTCTATTTGGTATAGTTCCACATCATATTCAGGGTATTTCATCTCCAGATCAACATGTAATTGCATTTGTTACACTATTGACAAGAAGGGCTATTTTATTAAAACACAAAGATACTTCTTCCCTTGAATTAATTGAATGGTTTTCTCAAGGAATCTTATGTCTTATTTTGAAAAAAATTAGGAGAACTTTTGATCCTCGATTCGATTTTGAGAGAAGATGGGGTTCTTTGCCAAATATTATCATTTAATTTGAACTATGCTATATGGTTTCCTTCCACTTTTATTTTTTTTTATAAATATGAAATGGCGGTTGATGATTCTATTTTTATATTTAGATGATGGTTAAACGTTTTGCTCCAGGGGGTTGATTCCTAATGGGTTTTTCCCCTTTTTTGTTGTTAGTGGGTTCCCCCCTAGTTAGATGGGGTTCTTTATTTCCTTCCTTTTCCTATATATATTTTCCATTTTTATATTTTGCGATTAGTTTTTTTCTTCAGCTTTATTAATTTTATACATATTAATCTATTGAAGTCTTGTTTCATTCTATAGCTGGAGAAGATTATGTACTAGTTAAAAAGATTCTAAAAATGAAAAATGTAAATGACAAAACAACAATGTAACAAAGCATTATGGCTGCAGAGATAGTGCAGTGCAGATAGACATATGGTGCAGGGTCACGTCGAGTTACATTCTGAGGCCGAGTCCATTTTATCATTCATTTGGCTTATAACCACAGACAGGAAGCCGTCCTTGAGCCGGGTGGTTCGCGCTTTAAGGCTTTTGTATCTCTTCCCCGATGCGGGAGCGGGTTTGCAGCGAGAATGTCCAGGTTGTGAGGGTCTTTGAGTACATGGCCTGCTTTTTCGAGGGAGGGGAATGAATGTAGGAAGAGACCACGAAGTGGAGGCTTGTTTCTCTGATGTTCTCTGCAGTTCCTTGCAGTCATGGGCAGAGCAGTAGCCGTACGAAGGCGTGAAGTATCGACATGGAGCTCAGAGACCTCGGCCTTCTCCCTGCCTTGTGTAGCTGGATCCTGGACTTCCTCGGACAGATCGCCGGCATGTGCTAAGTGTGGGCTCGCTCACCTCTCTCTCTCTCTCTCTCTCTCTCTCTCTCTCTCTCTCTCTCTCTCTCTCTCTCTCTCTCTCTTTCTCTCTCTCTCTCTCTGACCCTCAGCACACATACCCCACAGGGTTGTCTTCTTGCCCCCTCCTTTTCTCTGTGCACCCATGAGTTGTGTCGCCACCCACAGCTCCAATCTGCTAACTAAATTTGCTGACGGCACTACACTGACTGGCCTAATCTCAAATAATAATGAGGCAGCCGACAGAGAAGAAGTCATCACCCCGACACAGTGGTGTCAAGAAAACAATCTCTCCCTCATTGTGACAAAAACAAAGGAGCTGGTTGTGGATTAGAGGAGGGATGGAGACAGGGACCAAATTCAAACTTTGCAAGTCTGTTATTGACACAAAATGCAGATTTTAATATTGATCATGACACAATATATTTTATACATTGTTAATAACATAAAAGATATTTACAGATTGTTACTGACAAAGAATCGTATCATTTGTGTTCCGTGTGTTATCTGAATGTACTTGCCTGTGATGCTGCCACAAGTCAGTGTTTCTCTGTACCTGTACCTTCCCGTATTTTTGCACTTGGCAATAAATTCAACAGGACCTGAGAAATCTCAGTGAGATTTGATTAGTGATGATCATCTTGGCAGCTCGGTAGGTCGAATGTATGAGACAGTACACTGTTAAATGCAAAACCCTGAACAGTGTTGATGATCAGAGGGATCTTAGACTCCAAGTTCATCGCTCCCTGAAAGAGACAGCACAGATTGATCGGGTGGTTAAGAAGGTAAATGGCGTGGTTGTCTTTATTAGTTGAAGCATTGAGTTGAAAAGTCGGGAAGTTGTGTTGCGGCTGTTCCGAGCCTGCGGTCGTACTGTGACTGTTTCTTTAAGAGCGCCGGCGTGAGGAGGCGGGACTATGACGTCAGTCACAGGCTGACAGCGCTGACTGTGGGCTGAACCATAGAGAGAAAGAGAGAGAGCGATCTGCAGACAGGCAGTCGGCCAGTCTAAAGAGAGAGAGAGAGAGAGAGAGAGCGATCTGCAGACAGGCAGTCGGCCAGTCTAAAGAGAGAGAGAGAGAGACTGGAAAAGCTGATCGCTTCAGTTAGTCGCAGCTGAGGCTTTGAACTGTCCTTTGCCCGCAAGAGTGGGTTGATCATCGGTACACGGAACCACAACGATTGTGTGTGGCTGTCACTTCGTATAATCCACAGGAGTGGGGTTTGGCATATCTTGTGTTAACCTTTGCCTGGGTATGTTGTGTGGTAACCCCTGGAAGACGGTATTCCTGTGACAGGTCACTTTCGCTGATGACTCGTATGTGGACGGATTCAGCGGATAAGAACGTCGTCGATGGTTATTTTGAAGTAACGGCCTTTTCTCTACGTTTCACCCTGGATTACAAATATCTCTGTCCCATCATTTATTCCGTGGATTACTGAACTTTCCTACTTTACCATCTCAAGACTCTAAGCATTGTTCCATCAGCCTCGATATTCTGGGAATTACATTTACACATATATACACATAACACTGTCAACTTTCTTTTATTTCATTAAGTTACTATATACTAATAAAGAGAATGGTTTTAACATCAAAACCAGACTCCGGTGTGAACTCTATTGCTGCTGGTTCGTTTCTAAAACGTTACAGTTCGTAACACATTTTGATAAAACTAGTTAGACCACATCTGGAGTGTTTCATACAGTTCTGGTCACCCCCATTCTCGGAAGGATGTCGGGGCTTTGGACAGGGCGCAGAAGAGGTTTACCAGGGCACTGCCTGGATTAGAGGGCATGAGCTATAACGAGAGGCTGGATAAACTTGTGTTGTTTTCTCCAGAGCGGCGCAGGGGTGAGACTGGATGGACGTTTATAAGATTACGAGAGGAATAGATAGAGTGGACAGACGATATATTTTTCCTGGGGGTTGAAACGTCTAATACATTTAAGGTGAGTGGAGATGTGAGCGGCAAGTTTGCTTCTTTCCACAGACTAATGAGTAGCTGGAGTCTCTGACTGGGGGGGGGGGGGGGGGGGGGGGAGGTGTCGCCAATCCCGACACGTGATCCCGTTTGCCCCTCCCATTTAACCGCAGATGGGCAGCATCTGCGCGTCTGTTTCCGAGGCCCCGCCTCCCGATGATGTAACAATCTCTTCGCGCATGTTCACAGTCTCCGGGTGGACGGTGTTATCCTCTCCACTCAGAGCTGAAGTGGGTCGGCTGTGTGTTCGCGAAAGACTTTCGTCTCTTCCGTCGGGATCACTGTCTGCGGGCCGAAGATATCACTTTCCCATCGGTGTGTATTGAGACCGATCCCGAGCGGGGAGATCCGATGTTGGCCGTGAGCCCCGAACTGAGGGCCAGGAATTCATTTGTTTCCCAACTAACTGGGCTCGTCAGAAATGTTGCGACTTCACTTAATCTGCATTGAACGATCCAAACCAGGAGCCCAGGCTGTCTGTTTCCGCAGAATTGAAATGGAAGTCCGGCCGACAGGTCACGTGAGGCTGTGTGCCGCAGATTCGCCCCGCCCTCCGCTTTGTGATGCCAGATCACGTGGTGTGATTTTGGCCACTGAGTCCCATTAACGTCCCCGAACTCGTCTCGCTTCCTGAAGCTCCTCGCGTTTGTCCTGGAGCTTTATGGCTGTTGTGTCTTCTCCCGGACTGGGGTGGGTGAGAAAGGAGAACGTCCCAGGTTGTGGGGATCTTTGATTTTACTGCCTGCTTTACCGAGGGACTGGGAAGTCCAGGGGGAGAATGGTTCGAGCCTCAGCTCCACGCAGCAGAGCAGAGCCACACGTTACTCCTGCAAGCCCAGCGACGGCGGTCGGTCCAGTATAGACAAGACAAGATCTGTAATACAAATTTCCTGAAATGGTCCTGTTTTAATCTGGAAATGGGGTGATAGTATAACAGTAAAGGAAGCACAACTTGCTGGAACCAATTTGTCTTTTATCCCTGGAAATGTGGCCAATGCAGTTGTTGCTAATGAGGTTCACATGAATAATCTCTTGATCGGTGTTACGTGTGAGGAGCATTTGATGGTTCTTGACCTGTGCTCGATGGAGTTCAGAGGGACGGTGGGGGTGGTGGAGGGGTGTATGGCTAAGTAAACCTACCGAATGCTGAAAAGCCTGGATACAGTGGGCATGGAGAGGATGTTTCCATCAGACAGGGAGTCTGTGATCTGACAGCACAGTCTCAGAATAAAGATGCTTCCCTTTAAAACTGAGATAAGAATTTTTTTTTTACTAAAAGATGTCTGATATGTGGAATTTGTTTGAGGCTGTCATTTGTGTATATTTGTGACAGATTAATATACTGATGATTGCTGAGTAGCTTCAGGGTTACAAGAGGAAGGCAGGAATATGGTGCTGGAATAAAAATCAGCCCTGGTTGAGTGGTGGGACAGACCAGATGGATCGAATCACCTGATTCTGTTCCTGTGTCGTATGTCTTACCGTGACTGGATGATGGATCCTTCTAATCCCATATCGTCTGTGTCATGCGAGGGACAATAAAAGATTGTTCACTGAGATCATTATATTTTCCTTCAATGTTTAAATTTCAGTGAGTTTTGTTCCTAGTAACATTAAGCAGATATGTTTGGTCCTCCTTTTCATTGTTAATGTGCTTCATTATCTTTCATGTTAAAGTTAGACCTGCAGTGAGAGATTTATTGGAAGAAAAACCACGACTGAAGACATGGGAACAGCAACAAGTGAACCAGCCCGAGAACTGAGAGCATAAACTGTAGAGAACCCATCTGACTCAGGGTTTCCATTGATTCAGTCAGGAGAAAGTCTGGTGAGTCTCATTTACTCAAACACTGGTCCTTTAGGCATTACATGCCTGTGCAAAGGAAGGTACAAAATAGTTGGGAGTGAGACAGAATGTGCCCAGACGAACCAGTTATGCCAGTACCAGTCAGACCCAGTTGTGAAGAAGCCCCCCCCCCCACCTCCAATATTCCCTTTAAACTTTTTGCCCTTCACCCTTAACCCATGTCCTCTGGGTTTTCTTCTCCCCTAGCCTCAGTGGAAAAAGCCTGCTTGCATTCACTCTATCTATACCCATCCTAATTTTATACACCTCTATCAAATCACCCCTCATTCTCCTATGCTGCAGGGAATAAAGTCCTAACCTATTCAACCTTTCTCTGTAACTCAGTTTCTCAAGTCCCAGCAACATCCTTGTCTCTGCACTCTTTCGACCTTATTAATATTCTTCCTGTAATTCGGTGACCAAAACTGCACACAATACTCCAAATTCCCCCTCACTAATGCAATATACAACCTCACCATTACATTCCAACTCATATACTCAGAACTTTGATTTATAAAGGCCAAAGTACCAAAAGCTCTCTTTACTACCCTATCTACATGTGATGCCACTTTTAGGGAATTTTGTATCAGTATTCCTACATCCCTCTGTTCTAGTGCACCCCTTAGTGCCCTACCATTTACCTTGTATGTTCTACCTTGGTTTGACCTTCCGAAGTGCAATACTTCACACTTGTCTGTATTAAACTCCATCTACCATTTTTCCAGCTGGTTCAGATCCCTCTGCAAGCTTTGAAAACCTTCCTCACTGTGCACTACACCTCCAATCTTTGTATCATCAAGAAATTTGCTGACCCTATTTACCAGATTATTATCCAGATCATTGATACAGATGACAAATAACATTGGACCCAGCACTGATCCCTGTGGCACACCACCAGTCACAGTCCTCCACTCAAAGTAGCAATCCTCCACTACCACTCTCTGACTTCTCCCTTTCTCAGTTCCCATTCAAATTTACTACCTCACCATGTATACCTAGTGAATGAATCTTCGTAACTAACCTCCCATGTGGGACCTTGTCAAAGGCCTTACTGAAGTCCATACAGACAACATCCACTGCCTTGCCTTCATCCACTTTCCTTGTAACCGCCTCGAAAATCTCTGATATATTTGTTAAACATGACCTACCGTGCACAAAGCCGTGTTGACTCTCCCTAATACGTCCCTGTCTATCTAAATAATTGTCGATCCTATCTCTTAGTACTCCTTCCAATAATTTACCCATGACCGACATCAAACTTACCAGCCTATAATTTCCCAGATTACTTTTAGAGCATGCTTTAAACAATAGAACAACATGAGCTATCCTCCAAATCTCTGGCACCTAACCCGTAGATAATGACATTTAAATATATCTGCCAGGGCCCCTGCAATTTCAACATTAGTCTCCTTCAGGGTCCCAAGGAATAACCTGTCAGGTCCTGGAGATTTATCTACTCGCCTCAAGGTAGCAAGCACCTCTTCCTCATCTATCTGTATAGGTTCCATGACCTCAATACTTGTTTGCCTTATTTCCATTGACTCCATGCCAGTTTCCTTAGTAAATTCAGACACACAAAAAAAAAACATTTAACATCTCCCCAATTTCTTTTGGTTCCATACATAGCCGACCACTCTGATCTTCAAGAAGACCAATTTGATTCCTTAACTATCCTTTTGCTATTACTAAACCTGTGGAAGCTCTTACTGTCCTTCACCTTGAATGCCAACGCTACCTCATGTCTTCTTTCAGCCCTCCTGATTTCTTCCTGAAGTATTTTTTTGCACTTCCTATACTACTCAAGTACCTTGTTTGCTCCCTGTTTCTTACACATGTCATGCATCTCTCTCTTCTTTATCAGAGTTCCAATATCCATCGAGAACCAAGGTTCCTTATTCTTATTCACTTTGGCTTTAATCCTGAGACTTTGTTCCCAGGGTGTCCTCATGGGCCGTCCAGAAATGATTTCAGCTGGTGACAACCCTGTTTTCCTCTGTGGGGTAACCCTCATGTGGATTCGGGCTAATGGTCGGACCTTCAACCAAGTGAGTCCAGTCTCCACTGTTAGTCTGGCCAGTTTACTCTTCAGAGTGCCATTGGCTCTTTCCACTCTGCCAGCGGCCCGTGGGTGGTGTACACAGTGGAATTGTTGCTTGATAGCTAGTTTGTTACATACCCATTTGTTTACTTTCACCACAAAGTGTGGGCCATTGTCAGAGCTCAGCATCTCTGGCAGGCCGTAGTGGGAATTATTTCCCGTAGTCATGTACGTGAATATGTGTGTTCCGTGTCATCGAACCCAGACAGAGTGATTGTAGCGTATGATAGCTGGAATCCCTTTTCCAATACTATTTCCTGATCGAGAGTGGTTGTGATTGCCCCCACATCAGCCATAAACAGAAATGAAATTCCAGCAACTTGCAATATTACATTGGGCTCTTCCTCAGGGGTGGAACTCACAGTAGGAGGCATCCTTGCTTGTCAATTTCTAAACGGGTTGTTGTCCCCACCTGTCCGTTGGTAGGTTTTTGTTCCCATTTCTGATCCCCAGATGTCGCCCACTCACATCCTCCTTTCCACTGAACATAGTCACCTTTAATATTAGTTCCCTTCAGGGTTGATCAGGATTCGAAAGTCGGGTCAGAATGATATGTCAAAGCTCATCACATTCGATTTCGGTCTTTGTCAGGCCAATCCATATTATTTGTTTTAATCATGTTGGCTAACTCAGTTGGTAAGCATTGGAGCAGTAGGGTATTGAACTGGGGGGACAGATTCCAATCATTAAATGTTTGGTCTCCTGTGCAGGTGCCGTAGCAGGCCACAAATCACTCCCAATAGTCTGGTCCTGATTCCCCAGGCTTAGGTTTGCATTCAAGTACTTTAGTGATGTTTACAGGTTGTTGGAGAGCCCTTTCCAAGGCTTGAAAAATCTGGCCTGTCTGTTCATTCTCATTATGTTTTCCCACCTGTAACTCCTGATAGCTTTGGTATCTCAAATCTGCCTTCCATTTTCACCCCTCGTCATGCAGCAGAGACCAAATAAATCTTGTGGAGTCGCAGTAAACATTTTTGTACTGCGGACGCACTGAGCAAACTGTGCTGGGTTTTCTCTTCTGTCTGGGGCCTGATTCATGATCATTATCATTTCTTGAGGCTTCCAGGGTGCATACACAGGAATCACTGAGGGCTCTCCCTCCTCCTGCTCGTGGATTGGGCAGCATTCGGGTGGGTAATTGTCTTTGTGGAGCCATTAACTCTGTGGTTTTATTGGATTCTTCCCTCCCTGTCTCGAAATAATCCTCAGTATTCCCATTCGGGATCTGAGAATAAAGAGAACCTCCCTTCCCTGTTTCCCGAGCAGTCACCATTGGGGTTTTGGGGCAATGGGTGCACTTGGCCCCTGGCAAGGTAGGAGAGGTACGGGTGGTGCCCACTCCTCATCATGGTCACTGTCCTCAAACAGGGTTGGTATGACAGACATGGGTTTGTGATCCCTTGTTTCCCTATCAGTATGTAATGAAACCCAATTTCCTTTGGGATCAATAAAGTATATCTGTCTGTCTGTCTGATGTTCCTGCCCTTCTCTCCTATCTAGGCCGGCCTTGGTTTGCTTACTTTGTTTTTCCTGCTCTCGTTTTCGGCATCCATGCACCCATTCACACTTCACTTTTAGCATCACCCAACCTTTGCAGGTCATACCTCTATCCCATTGTCACATGCATTCTTACTCCAACTTGCTAATAACATACTGTTCCACTGCACATCTGCTTTTCCTTCCATTCCCTTTACCACAATTTCCACTTCATTCCACAGTTCATTTTCCATATCAAATTTACTGCTTGTTCTCATGAGGTAATATCCCAGGTTCCCCCCCAGTGGCCACATATTGTTCCCCAATTTCTTATTCAGCGCTGCACTCAACATTTGAAAATCGTTTTCCTTGTCTGGAAAACTCTAAATCGACTGCAATTGACCCATGTTCTCTTTGTCATTTACTCGGCACAAAGCCTCCTGCTCAATTATCAATCGGGTAACTTTACCCGGCTGGCACATCCTGCGCAATTGATTAATTTACATGGCAGATCTGCCTCCTGCCACGAGGGACTGTACCTGCAAAGGAACTAACGGACAGCGACAAAAATTAAAATAACTATTGGGCACCCGGTCAGTCTCTGCAGTCCCCAGAGTGGTCCAGCCATTTGCTCAGCCCGTCTGCTTGGCACTCCCTGTATTGGGATCCTGTTCATGATGACAAATGTTAAAAGTTGAATCCAAATAATACACAGAAGCCCAGTTTCCTATCATCACCACAGTTTATTGTGCATTCTCCTGCAGGAGTTTGAGACCCAGTTGTCAAAGGGAAGGCATGCAAGCACTGCCACTATCTTAGCAAGTGGACTGACTTGTTATTGACTCAGGTTACAGCTGTATACTTGTACATAGCAAGCCCATACATTACTTTTGCAAGATGTTATTTGAACTGGTACACCCAACAAGTCTGTTGGTGCAAAACGTAATTATTAGAATTGAGAGTTTGCTAAATCAAGGTTTTAGTTACAGGTGGATGTACTGTCCAGTCCTTGTCAGTTATTCCCTTTGCAAGGCCCTGGCTTAATTTCAAACAGAAGTTCATTCCTGTCCTATCACTGAGTCCTCCTCCATTTACTCAAACAAGAGAACAATCGTTATCAGCTAATGTATAATGTTATCAGCTAATGAGAGTACAATGTATAATGTTATCAGTTCTCAGTGTGTCTCTCTGCAAGCTGCAGAGAACTGGTATTGAGCCTGTCTTAGCTAAATGCTGAAGACTGAGTTCACTTCAGTTCAAAATTCCTATTCAGTACCAATTATTCTTTTAGTCAGAGATTACATAGGTTCAAAATGATTTTTTTTAATATATCCTCAATTCCTCTGGTGGGTTCAGCGGAAATATTTATGTCCAATATAGAAACTGGTGTTACCTGTGTGTGTTGTGGCGATGCAAAAGTTGCTGGAGAATTTGCAAGTGGGAAGAAGTGGAGTGATATTTGCAAATCTGACTTTTTAAAGCATAGTTTAGTAAGCAAACCACATATGGACAATGTGCAAAAGCTTTGGTGAGAAAATCCTTCATTACCTGTTACAGGTCTGCTACATAGGTTGTGTGAACGTGCAGATGAACTCAATCACGTATAATGTGTAATGTCCTTGTTTATGTTAAGACCCTTTTTTAGGTGTATAAGATGATGAGGGGCATTGATTGTGTGCATAGCCAGAGGATATTTTCCCAGAGCTGAAATGGCACACAAAAGGGAGCAGAGTTTTAAGATGCTTGGAAATCGATGCTGAGGGGATGTCAGGGTAAGTTTTTTTTTACACAGAGAGTGGTGGGTGCATGGAATGCGCTGCTGGCTTTTTGTGTGTGAGTATTTAAGTTGCTGTGGGGCCAGGCACCCATGCAGCTCAGTAAACAGGGAAAAATATCAATGGAGAGAGTCAAACTGAGTCAGGTCACAGTTTGGAGATGGCAGAAATCCCCCATTCTTAGAGACACAGGAAGAACATCTGAGAGTTTAGTGGTCATTCCAGATACCAGCTCTCTGCCCAGTTAGAAGATGATTTCTCTCTCCAACTCGGGTTGAA